>NC_057700.1:4391482-4402805 GCF_014466175.1 Vespula pensylvanica | reverse complement strand
TCTCTCTCTCTCTCTCTCTCTCTCTCTCTCTCTCTGTCTCTCTCTCTCTCTTTCCTCTTGCACCCTGGAGACATTTTAAGATCCTTTTTACCCAGCATGGAAAAACGCACTTTCTCACTTTTCACGAGGCAACCTAGTCTTTTGTACGATACCAATCGCATTGTCGGCGAATAGGTCGTATATACATACATATGTATATAACAGGTATAAAAATATATATGATCTATATATACATATATAAATTTTACCTGCCGTATATATATATATAATATATGTAATATATACAATATATAGCAATATATAATATATATATGTATATAGCATATATATATTATATATTATATATGTATGATAAAATTTTTATATATATAGATTATATATATTATTTGCCAGATATTATATACACATATATATATATGATAGGTAAAATTTATATATATATATATAAATTATATATATTATTTGCCATGTATATATATATATGTGTGTGTGTATTTTATTTGTCATACATATACATATATATATTTTACTTATCATATATATATACATATTTATACCTGCCACCGAGGAAATCTATGGAAACTCCGACCAACTATTTTTTGCGATAATTTGACAACACGATTAAAACGAACAAAGACAGACACAGAAAGAAAAAAAGACAGACAGAAACACAGAGACAAAAAGAGAGAGAGAGAGAGAGAAAGAGAGAGAGAGAGAGAAGAAAAAAATTGAACTGGTTCGTAAGCAAGTAAATTAGAGTTGTAACTTTCCATCAGCGTCGATATCTTTATTGCTACTAAATCATACAGCATCGGAATTAGATTTTTCTCTGATAGAAAAAAAGAAAGACAGGCAGAATCAGAGACAGAAACACAGACAGAGAAAAAGAAAGAGACAGAGACAGAGATAGAAAGAGAAAGAGAGAGAGAGAGAGAGTGAGAAAGAAAGATCTTAGGAAGGAGTAGAGTGGCGTGTTTCGATGCGCTTAGAGTCATCGATATAAATGGATATAAGCGTACGAAAAGTGCCGCACGAGAGTTCTGGCAGCTCGCTCGACAACGCATAGACCTTTCTCGACTGCGATTAGTCATCGACACTCGTGCTATCGTCCGATGGAAAAATTACGAGCTCTCCATTGGTGTCTAAGGTACATACTTATTTACCTACATATACATATTTGTATCTATATAGATATACATACACATAATTATTTACGCACTGTACACATATATACATGTCGCGTATTTAATGTCTACATAATTCGTATTATATTATATTTAACGATTCGTTTCGCTAATCCAAGATACGCTGTGTAGTCCATTTCTTAATGAAAAATTTATCGACAATTTCCGTTCGACTTCTTTTTGCGAACGAGTCTCTTTTCGATTACATATTATTTCTTTTTAGTTCTTTTATTTGTTTTTTCTTTCCTTCTTTTTTTTTTCACGATGTTATATAACGCGTGACTCTCTACGACTCTCTTGTCGTCGTCGTCGTCGTCGTCGTCGTTGTTGTCGTTGTCGTCGTCGATCGTTGTAAATACGTAAGAAAATTTATACGCAGCTTTACGTTTTTGATAGGCACTCCGACACAGAGTGCCAATATATAAATATATATATATATATATATATATATATATATATTATACATACGTACATACATATATGGGAATTAAACGTATTTACTGCAAGCAGATAAGCTACGATCTTGAGTCTTATCGTTGTGTACAGAGTGACTATTGACCCTGCTAACATTGATTGATTTCAAATGTACACTGTTCCCTATGTCCGAAAAAGAATTACGCGCGATATCGTTTTCCTACTGTGTTATGACGTTTTTTCTTTTTTTCTTTTTTTTTATTCTTTCTTCTTTACTTAATAGAGAACAGTGTCTGTCCTTTCATTTCGTCGATATTAGAAAAATAGATTTAATAGTTCGACATCGTTGAATTTTTAATTCTTTCATTGTAAACAAGCAGATAAATAATAAACGAAGAGAAGGATAATCTATTTCCATGAAAAGATTCAGTGTAGATACGTGATTGAAAATTGAATAGGAAATTGAATAGAGATCTTTCAAGAGTTCTGAATCGTTGTAATAATGATCTTCGAGTAGAAATTTATTACAATGAAATAGTGCTTTGTAGCTACGTGAAATGATCATATATATACATGTCAGAGAAAAGGAACATTTATTTCTTTGAAAAGATTAAAATCAAATAAAACATAAAAAAATAAATAAAATGAAAATTAAATAGAAAGGACGATCGTATCGATCATCGAAACATTGATTTAGAAACACGAGAGCCAATCGTTTCCTTAATAAGAATCAAACAATATTTCATAATGAAAGAAAATGATTTAAAATTGTAATCATTAAAACGATGAATTATTATAAACAGACGTATTAGATAAAAGTATAGGAATATATATGTTCATATAGAATAGATAAACATAGAAAATAAATATACGAATTTAATATTGAAACGACAAAGAGAAGGAAGAAAAAGGACGATAAAAGCCGATAAGAAAAAGAGAGAAAAAGAGAGAGAGAGAGAGAGAGAGAGAGAGAGAGAGAGAGAGAGAAACACAGAAATAGAAAGAGAAAGAGAGAAAGAGATAGAGCAAGAGGATGATACGGATTCGACGGAAAGAGGAAGCTGCCAAGAGGATCGCTCGAAAATAAAGGACATTTTTGTGGCGTGCGGTTATCGGAGGACCGAGGTTACCCCCTCCCCCTCCTACTCCCATTAGAAAACGTATGTATGTTTGTGCGTGTATGAGAGAGAGAGAGAGAGAGAGAAAGAGAAAGAAGGAAAGAGAAAAAGAGGAGGTGAAACTTCGCGGATAATATCGTCGGGAATATTCTCCATGTTAACACACACACAGCCGGCAAGCGTTTAGTATTCTTGAGAGTTGCAGTTAGCATCCGGTCAACCGGTCAACACCGCTCCCTTCGCTACCATAGAACTTCGATACTTTTTCCGTTCGTTTCAATCGTTAGTCCTTATGTATGCGCTATTTTGCTTTTTCCTTTTCTTTCTCCCTCTTTCTCGAATCGGCTTTTCTTACCAGTCGTGTGGAGGGACCTTGAACGGACGAAATTGCAACTACGAGGTATCATAACTGCATATACTTTTATAATTCAGTAATCAAGCGCAGGCTTATATGTATATATATATACATACGTGTGTGTTTGTGTGTGTGTGTGTGTATGCACATAAGCCTGTACAGCAACGTATATTGTGTTACACGTTAATACGTTCAGTGACGTATGTTAATCTCTGAGCTCTGTTTATGACATTTTTCCGGTTCTTTTTTTTTTCGTTGCTTTCCGTTTTCTCTTATTTTCTTCTTTTTCCTTTTAATTTTTTAATCGCTCATCTCTTTTCTAATATTCATTAGAATTTATAAAAACTAGACTTTGTACGTAACATCCCTTGTATCTTTTGAAGATCGATCTTAGTATTTAGATTATTTCTTTTGTCGATTAATAATATACCGTCGAACGTTTTATATTATATAATTATAATTTTTCAGACTTCATTTTATATCCCGTCGAGATTTATTTGGCGACATTTAGAAAAATTGTTAGTATATTAATTTCGGAAATAAGAATTAAGTCATAAAAGTACAATTTAGATTTAGATTCAATGATTAGCGTTTTTATTTGTTTTGTAAAATTTAATGAAAATTGATTGGATTACGATAATGTCGGTTTATTAATATCGAAATTGTAATTGTACGTTATACACGTTAAAATAGAGGATCATCGAGAGTTTCACGATTCGTTGTTATAACAGTCGTCTGTCTGTCTCGTTCCTATCTCTCCTTATCGATTATCGACAAACGAGACTTTGCGTTCGTCAGGGTCGATTCCGTCGAGAGGAGAAAATGCGAAGTTAAACCGGATTCACTGTTGGGTAAAATCAACTACCGTAAGGAGTTCGTCCTTCCTCGAATATCTAAGAAAGACGTAAGTAACGATAAACGTACAGATAAACGTAAACTATGTACTTGGATAAATTTTCTTCGATAGAAATAAAAAGAAAGAAAAAAAAGAAGAAAAGAAAGATATTCTCTTTACGTAGAAAATTATTTATCCTCGTCATCTTCCTCCGTCATCGAATGGCGAGTCCGTTAGTCCGTTTCGTTACGTTTCGAAAATGCGTCTTAGACTTTTTTTTCTTCTCAGCTTTCAAAGTAATACGCACATACTCTCTTATTTATGATTTATAATTTTATATTTGTACGATTTTGAAGGGGAGAGAGAGGGAGAGAGAGAGAGAGACAGAGAATGACCACGTGCGTCATTCTCTCTCTCTCTCTCTCTCTCTCTCTCTCTCTCTCTCTCTCTCTGCTTTGCTCCGTGTTTACGCAAATAAAAAGTTTGGACGATTTCGCGATAGAAAGAGAGGAAGAGAGAGAGAGAGAGAGAGAGAGAGAGAGAGAGAGAGAGAGAGAGAGAGATAGTTATATCTAAGCGAGTTTTTCGACTACGTGAAAAGTACTAAAAATATATCGTAGGTAAAATATATGTATATAATATTTATATACGTACCTATGTATACCTACAATAGTTATACGAATAAATATTATATAATATGTTCCAATAGAGCGCGAGGTCTATAAATCAAATCGTTTAACGAAAAGTAACATATCCCATGGATATGAAAAACTCGTGGCACAGTACTCTTCGCTTCGCTCGTCGTATATTTCCTACGTTTTCCTCGATTTTTCACGTATAAGATCCGTTGATCTTTATTACCCACTTTATCCTCTTTCGAATACGTTAGAGATAAAAAGAGAGAGGAAGAGAAAGGAACATGCGTGTAAGCAAGAGAAGGGAAATAAACCGACACGATTAGAAAGAAAAAGAGAGAGAGAGATGCATTATTACGCGCTCAATGTGGTTCGCCGTAGGAAAGATTATTTTGAGGAAAGAAGCAGGGAAGTGATCGTGAAAGTTGGTCCATACGCGTAAACTTACCACCCTACCAACCCACCCCCTCCACTCAGTGGAACATCCTTTCCATATCCTCCTTTTCCTCCTTTCTCGTTCGCCTCGCAACGTCGATTTTTTACGAGGTCGTATCTCGAAGTTTTAGTGTATGAGAGCGCGTAGAAAGAAATCATTTTTACGATGGTTCACGAGTACCAGCGCTCGCACTTTTGGGGAAAATAAAAAAAGGAACGTGGGAAAAAATGTGTGTGTGTGTGTGTGTATACTCGTACACACGCGTGCACACACACACAAAAAAGTCACTCGAAGGAGACATAAGGTATACGAATAGATATGGATGTATACGTACGTACATACCTAAGTACAAATGTACATTTTCTATAAGGGTCTATTCACAACGATTAAAACTTTATTACTTCATAAACAACAATTAATTTTATTAAACGGGATATATCAACGATAATTTTACGATCGTATATAAGCAACCACGTTTATATTTACATTTTACATTACATAGATACGTACATAGATAAAGACGCATAAAAGAACGATCATCGTCGAATTTCATTTCGCACCTGCCAGAGTAAACGCGTTTTGCGCGACCGATCGTATGATAGATCGATCGATCCATCGATCGATCGTTAGGAATTGACGCGACCGACGAACGAGTCGATGCGAAAGAGTCCAAGTCTTTAGCGGCACGTGCGAGAGCAACGGATATAATAATAGGGCATCGGCCAAAAGGCACGAACAATTTGATAAACACAGCTGCGTGTTTTAAGGAAAATCCTTAAGGGCTGGTGGAATCGTTGGGCTATCTCTCACCTTACCTCGAAGAGAGAAGAGAGAACAGAGAAGAAGAAGAAGAAGAAGGAGAAGAAGAGAAAGAGGAGAAGAAGGAGGAGGAGGAGGAGGAGGAGGAGGAGGAGGAAGAGAAAGAGGAGGAGGTGATTAGCGAGAAGCTTTAAGGGACTCACTCTCTATCTCCCTCTCTCTCTGTCTCTTGCCACCCACTGGGGTGTTCTCTCTCTCTCTCTCTCTCTCTCTCTCTCTCTCTCTCTCTCTATCTATCTCTATCTCTCTCTCTTCAAAGGCAAGTAATCGCGAAGGAGAGAGGGCTCGCGCGCGCGCGCGGATTGGCCGTAGAGAACGGAGCGTGGTCCCTGTGGTGGGAGGACAGACCGAACGAGTACGACAGAGATAGAGAGAGAAAGAGAGAGAGAGCGCCGTCGCCGCTGGATTCACCAGCTGTGCGCGCTAGTATACAGCCAGGAGTTCGGTCGCGGCACGAGTCAGTAGCACATGAGCGCTCGTCGAGCGAGTATCGTTCCGTCAAGCGACTCTCGCCCGGGCGATAATGTCACCGAGTGATCGTCGAGCGACTACGAGAGGATCTTGAAAAGAAATATATATTTATTAGAGGATACGTGAAAAAAAAAAAAACGGAATACGAAATATCTATAAATAATAAAGGATAAACGTGTACTATATAATATATATATATATATATGTATATGTATATATACACACGTGTATTTAATATACATATATAAACGTGCGTGCAACGAAATTGAAATAGAAAGAGAGAGAGAGAGAGAGAGAGATAGAAGATATCGTCGATATTCCGTCGACGGTTCTTTTTTTTTTGTCTTGACCAACGGAAGAAGAAGACGTCGAAAGGTACGAGAGAAGGAAGAAAATTGTTTTGTTGAGGTGGTGGAGGAGGAGGAGAAGAAGAAGAAGAAGAAGAAGAAGAAGAAGAAGAATAAGTGAGAGTGAGAGGGGACAAATAAAAGAAGCGAATCGCCGCGTCGGAACACGCGCCGCGATTGTCGCTAAAAGCGTGTTTTCTTCCGCAAAGGGGCGCGCGCGGGCGCACAACATCATCCGCCGCCGCATTCACGAAAGGAAAGAAGAAAAGCGGACGTCGGACGATTTTTTGTTGGCCAAATCGATTGAAAAGGAAGAAAAAGAACTTTGAGAAAGATCCGAAAGAAATAAAGAAGATAGAAAAGATCTTCTCGCGTAGAGAACGAGTCACGATCATCTCTGTTGGTGCTCTGCTCGAAGTGAATTTTTTCGCGAACGTTTAGAAAGAAGTAAAATAAAAAAAAAAAAAGGAGAAGAGAAAAGAAAAAGAAAAGGATTGAATTAGAACGAAGGAGAGATTTCGATCCTCGTTTTTTTCTTCTCCTGTTTTTCTTTTCCCATCGCGACGTTTTACGTCTCACGTTTTACGTAAAGGGGGAAAAAAAAAGAGACCGAAGGAAAAGTAATAAGAATAAAAAAGAAAGAAAGAAAAAAAAAGGACTTGATATCATTAATTAATACAATTATTACACTTGTATACTTTCGTTTGTATGAAAAAAGATTCCCGAAGTGTGTTTTCTAAACGATATAACAGATAAATATAAAATATATACATATAACATACGTACTTTACATATATATATTATTACTATCAATTGTCGAGTCACCAAGAGGAGATACGCGCGATAGTTTGCCAGCTGGTAGTGTGGTGATAGCAATCGTCGATTTATTAATTTTGCTTAAGGAAAAGTGGAAAAATAAAGTGAGAGAGAAAGAGAGAGAGAGAGAGAGAGAGAGAGAGACGAGCTAAAGAGCGAGCGAGCAAAAGGCTTGCTACGACGTGTGTTAAAAAAATATATATAAATTAAAAAAAAAAAAAAAAAAAAAATAATAAAAATAACAGAAAAATAAAAGAACGGCCCAAGAATGGTGCCACAACAGCAGGACAGCCCTTCGAGCTCGGGGATTCCGATGTTTGGATCTTTACTTGTGGATAAAAATTCGGCCACCCCGTATTCGGATGCGACACAGGTAAGGACGCACAGTTTATTTATTTATTCGTTGTTTATTTTACTTCTTAAACGTAGGATGTCTCCGTTGGTCGTTTCTCTTCTCTTCTCTTCTCTTCTCTTTCATTCCCATATTCTTTTTTTCGTTCTTATTTTGTTTTGTTTTTTCTTTCCTCTCTTTTCAATTTTTTTCTTTTCCTCAAAATTTTTCTCCATCGAGAGAAAATGTTAAAGTAGAGAAAAAAGGTACATGAAAATACAATCCTCCAACGAAGAAACTGTTTAAGCCATGCCGTACCGTACCGTGCTGTGTCGTACCGTGCTGTGCCGTGCTGTGCCGTGCCGTAACGTGCCGTGTCGTCATACCGTGCCGTGCCGTGCTGTGCCGTGCCATGTCGTGTCGTGTCCTGCGCCAAGACCTTGACAATGATTCCACGAATATACCGTGTATGAAACAGTTGAAAGAGAAAAGAGAAAGTGAAAGAGAGCAACGAAAGAGAGAGACGAAAACGAGAGAGAAAGAGAGAGAGAGAGAGAGAAGTCGATAGTCAATACGATCTCTAATGATTTTTTTGTTTGATATTATCAAGCGGAAAATTGACAACATCAGCGCCTGCGTCTTTGCGGCGTCGGCGTCGGCGTCGGTCTTTTTGATCTTCATAAACGTTCTGTAGTGTAACAGTAGTATATCTTTCTTTTTCCCTCCTTCTTCTTTTTTGTTTTATTTCCTGAAATTGTCTTTCTCTATCACGTTTCATTCGTTCCTCGTAATGAGAAGACTGTCTCTTCTCATTCTCTCTTTCTCTCTCTATCTTTCTCCTTAACCCTGAGAATGATGATATATAAAGAGCACGAGTTGTTAATACGATTTCTCAAGTTTAATACAGTTGGAAGAATCTAAGCGTTCGCATTTCGGAATAGAAATTCTAAGAAAATCATTCTCGGATTATCGTTTAAAGGTAGTGTAGTATGTAGTAGTAGTAGTAGTAGTAATAGTAATAGTATAGTGGTAGTAGTAGTCTTAGCGTATTGACGAAAGTCATTCTTGGCAGTCGCCGACGCCAATCGTCGAGATATTCATCGTGGAAAATCATCGTGTCGGTTGATTGCTCGTTCGCTTGTAGTTTTCCTCGTGTCTTTCGTGTCTTCTAATATTGTGATATACGTATCCTAAATATTATACGTATATTTCTGTATTCGGTTCAAGTTGACGGTTCTCTATTACGAAGACGTTGGGAGACGTATTTAATGTTTATAAACTTTGATCTCCTAGATCTCTCGTTATCCTCCAGGCAAAAAACAATGTTTCTTTTCTTTTTTTTTCACCCTCTTGTTTTTCTTTTTTCGTATTATTATTATTATTTTTTTTTTATTCCTTTTTTTTTTAATCTCGCTCGATTCGTTTATCGTAATTTTTCATCTTCTATTTATCTATTTATATGTTTCTCTCTCTCTCTTTCTATATATATATACACACATATGTGTGCCTGTGTGTATATGTATATATGTAGCTCGCATTAATACGCGATTTCGTTGATGTGACGCTCGTTCGAAGTCGATCGTATCTATATTTCCCATCCGTCCGAGATTCGCTCAACGATGACGACTTTTTCGAGAGTAGGGGAGGGACCATGACACGAGATAAGTTGAAAAAGAATAAGAAGAAGAAGAAGAAGAAGAGAAAAAAGAAATAAGGTGTGATGTTTATCGCGCGTAACCTCCTCCGTCTCTTGGAGGATAGTAAAGTTCGTTAGGTTTGTTTTCGTCCTTTTCTTCGTGGCTCGAAAAGAACTTTTCGAAAGGAGAGTGAGAAATAATGTTTGATTGTTATCGAGTGCCCACCCGTTTCGATTTCTACGTGTCATTCTCGTCGCTTGTTTTTCCTTCTTCATTTCTTATTTTCTATCTCTTTCTCTCTATCTCTATCTATCTGTCTCTTTTTCTTCGTTCACCTAGTTTCTTTTTCTCGTATCAATCAACGTGTGATACACGACAGTGGTGAAGAATTCGGTCGACGATTAGAAAGAAATTGCGTCATTTTAATGACTCTTACGAGAATGAAAGAGAAAGAGAGAGAAAAAGAGAGATCAAAGAACGAAATTCAACTATCGACGATGATTTATCGAGCGCTGATTTCTCTCTCTCTCTCTCTCTCTATTTCTTTTTCTTTCTCTTTTCTTAAAAGCAACAAAACGCTTGCGATTACGCGATATCGCAGATTTCTACCGAACACGAAGGAGAACTCGGAAATTTCAAAACCCCCGTCGTCCTCTCCCATCTCGTATTTGTAAATCGAACATTTACAGCGGCCAAGGTGCTTTACAATATTTCTTTTTTCCTTTGAAACACATAACGTTTTCATTCGCTACTCACCGCGATTTTTCCGTTTTATCTATTTATCCCTTTCTCATTTTTTTTTCTATCGAATGTTTTACGAGGCGCGCACTACAAACTATTCGCAACGAATGCACGAGTAATTTCTATTTTACTTAACAAGACGAGAAACTGTAGATTTATTGAGAAAAACGATTTATACGAAATATCTTGTTTAAATCCTCCTTCTCTTAATCTACTCTTTTCCTACATTTTTTGTTTCTTTTCGAGAGGATTATATATCTAATATACGCGCGCATGTGTGTGTGTGTGTGTGAGAGAGAGAGAGAGAGAGAGAGAGAGAGAGAGAGAGAGAGAGAGAGAGAGTTAACGGTATCGTTTCGATTGTCTTTAGTTTGCGATTAGTTCCATCAAATTTTTATGATTTCGAAACTATGAAATTTCTTTAGAGCTGTTCTATATAATTATCATGAAGAGATAGAATCTTCTCTCTCTCTCTCTCTCTCTCTCTTTCTCTCTCTCTCTCTCTCTCTCTCTCCTCTTTTGGATGTACCAATATTATTCGAGTCAAGTTGATATACCCGTTGCAGTTCGCTCGAGACTTTCGACCCTCTCGATTATCCCTTTGGATTTTAATGGTTCCGACTCTAATTCTAGAGCTCAGTTCTCTCTCTCTCTCTCTCTCTCTCTCTCTCTCTCTCTCTCTCTCTCTCTCCCTCTCTCGCTTTCGTACCCAGGTAGTCTCAAGGGTCATGTAGCTTTTATCGCCTCGAGGAAAACTGCCTCAGCCTATCGTCGAATCCCTGTTTCGAGAGCCACGAAATCCTTGCGCGGTTACCCATCGAAAAAAGAAGAAAAAAATCGATTATTTCGACGTTTATTACATCGAGCTTCTCCTCTAAGCCTGGTAGGAAGCCGTGACGTCACTAATCGGACAAAGTTATTAAAGAAAAAAAAAAAAGAAAGAAAGAGAAAAATAAAAACAAAATCGAAAAAGGGGTTTATCGTGCAAAATCGCGTTGGTTGAGAGGAAGAAGGATTTTGAAGGAAAAAAAAAGAAATTGTACTTTTTAGTAGCAACATAGAAAGAGAGAGAAAGAAAGATCGGATCGTATCGTATCGGATCGGATCGGATGGAAAGATTGTGTTGGATACTACTAAAGTTTTTTAGAGAATGGATGAGAGAGAGAGAGAGAGAGAGAGAGAGA
>NC_057700.1:4374341-4391313 GCF_014466175.1 Vespula pensylvanica | reverse complement strand
TCTCTCTCTCTCTCTCTCTATATCTATCTCTCTGTCTCTCTCAGGCCTCGCCTCTTCTCCGATAGGTACAATCCCATCAAATTACCTCGATTACCTGCAGCCTTGACGGCATACACGAGCCTCTCTAATAGACGGCACACCGACGTTAACGACGAAGCTCAGAAAACGTGTCCGTGGTCGTCGGCGTGCGCTCTCTCTCTCTCGCTCTCTCTCTCTCTCTCTCTCTCTCTCTCTCTCTCTCTCTCTCTCTTTCTCTCTCTTTCTCTCTCTTTCCTCACTGTTGTGTCGATAGTTTCTTCTTTATGTACATACGTATATATCACGTATATGTGACACGTACCTGTGTTCTCTCTCTCTCTCTCTCTCTCTCTCTCTCTCTCTCTCTCTCTCTCTCTCTCTCCTTCCTGATGTATGTGTATGCGCGCGCGTCTGTGCATGTGTGTGTATGTAAAAAAGAAAGAGGAGTAAAATTCGAGACGAGGGAGGGTAATATATCCTATTCGTTGTCATCGAGTGTCGTGAAAATCGACGTCTCCGGGAGTTATACGCTTATAAACACATATCGTTTAGATACGTGCGTGTATATACATACATACATACATACATACATACATACATACATACATACGTGCGTACATACATACATACATACATACATATACACATATGTCTACGTACGTGTGTATTTATACGATAGGTAAACGCAGTAGTTGACTCAAACGCAAAATTGTTTTGCGTACGAGCCCCGACCGTTATCGCCGAGAACGTCTTTGCGAGCCAGTCCTGGACTGTTTATGATCGAGCGATTATATTTCGACTCGACTTTCAAGGTTACGCCCGTCGTCGATGTTCGTCGGTGGCCGTCGGCGTCGTCGTCGTCGTCGGCGTCGTCGTTATCGTTGTCGACGAGGAAGATGATCGTGACTCGTTTTCGACAACGACGACATTGACGAGCGTGTGCACGTTCTTCGCTGCGTTCGTTCGTTCGTTCCTTGAACTTTCCTGGAATTCAAGCGGAGCGCGATGCAACGAGCCACGTTATCCGGTTATGAAACTTCCAAGAGGAGGAGGTGGAGGAGGAGATGGAGGAGGAGGAGGAGGAGGAGGAGGATGAGGAGCGTTATTCGCTTGTAAAAGTCGTTGCTTTGATGAAACTCGTTCGTTCGCTTTTTTGGTCTCTCTCTCACACACATATACACATACACTCACTCACTTACCCACATACATGCACACACACTTTCTCTCATTCATGAGAATTAATTTTACTATTACGTACGCGCAAAAAAAAAACAAGCAAAAGAAAAAGACCTGGATTAATTATTAATCAGTTCGATTAATTATAGTCTTCTTTCCTTCCTTTTTCGTTTCAATGTTTTATTTTGTTCGTATTAATTCCACGAATTTCTTATTAGAGAATTATTTTTCTCCGTTTCTCTTTTATGCGCGTGTATTGATAAAAAAAAAAGAAGAAGGAAGAAAAAAAGAGAAGGATAGATAGGAGATAGAAAAAGATATAAAATAGGAAGGAGAGGAACTCCGAGGAAAAGATAAAGAGAGAGCGAGAGGAAATTCTCTAAGCGCGTCGAGCAGAGGCAGAGTTAGTTGTTGCGAGGTTCGCTTCGAGGATTGCAACATGTGGAAAACTACTCGTAATTATTGCGGTTCAACCTTCGGGCAAGTTCGCAACACTGTCACTGGCGGAACCGAAGGAGAACGAACGATCGTTGCGATATGTAGTTATAAAGTTTCGTTTCTCAAAGTCGAACTCGTTCGATTAGTCACACACAAACTGAATAGCGTATTTTTAAGTGTTTGTCGCAGTGCGTATGTACGTATACACTCTGTGTGTGTGTGTGTGTGTGTGTCTGTTTGTCTGTCTACCTGTCTGTCTGTCTGTCTGTCTATCCCTCCGTTATGTATATATTCAGACATAAAGAGAAATTGATAGTTATTTCTTTTCACCGAATTCTTCGTAGCAAGTTCGTATTTTCTCTCTTTCTTTCTCTGACCCTGTCATTATCAGCATTATCATCATCACCCTCATCATCACCATCATCGTCATTTAGCATGCGTTATAGGATAGAATCGAACATCCGGTAGATTCTCAGCCATGATTCAGCGATTGGATCGATCTATCGATCGATCGATCGATGCTGCTGCTGCTGCTGCTACTACTACTACTACTACTACTACTACTACACTATTACTATTACTATTACTACTACTATTATTTTGATATTCCACTGGCGTATACTATTCGAGAACCAACGCGTCCGCTCGAAACTTACAATATTCTCTCGTATTCCTCTATTCTTGGTAAAAGTCGAACGAGAAATAATAGAGAAGAAGACGACGCGGGTATGATCGTCGATCGTTCGTGCCGTGCTAAGAAACTCGTCTACCGCTTTTCGAACGTGCTCAGAGTGGAATATTCAATTGGATAATAAGCTAGTCACGATCGTCCGAGGCGATATCAAATATTATTCGCATTTGAAATCGTTCGTGGTCTTACTCATACGTTTTCGTGTTACGTGAAAAGTTAGATACATATATGTAGATAGATAGATAGATAGATAGATAGATAGATAGATAGATAGTTAGTTAGTTGGATGGACGGAGCATCGATTAAATAAAAATTTCTAATCGAAGACTGAGAGAATAAAAAAGAGAGACAGAGAAAGCAATAAGAAATAGAATAAACCGATTGATAATGCACTTGTCACTCGACGGTTCTTGCAATGTCACGGAGATTAAATCGTCTACGTGATTTCGTCTATCTATTATCTATCTATCTATCTATATCTATTTATTCATCTGTCTCTCTCTCTCTCTCTCCTTCTTTCGATAAAATCACTTTGCCATCTCCATATAATCTTCTCACGGCTTACGGTCGTTCGCGATTTATCTTTCGAGATCGATCGCGAGGAGACGATCCCGCCGTCGTATGGGAAAGGTCATTCGCTGTTTGCTTTTTTATCGTGGGCTGTTTGCTTTTTCGAGATCGATGCACTTGTCGAGTAGACGCGCAAAGTCATCGAGATTAGATTTCTACGCGGATAGAGTATATATTTTTCTTTTCTTCTCTTTTTCTCATTCTTCCTCTTTCTCTCTCTCTCTCTCTCTATCTCTCTCTCTCGTTTTTGTTTTCCTCCTTGCGATAAAGAGCTACGAGACAAAAGCTTGAGGTAGTCCAAGAAGGCCCGAAAATCGTACGACGTCCAATCGTGTACTTAATTTCAATCGTACATCGAATTCCGTTATCGATCGATCGACTGGCCAAAAATTACATTTAATGAGTGGTTTTACCGATAAATAAAATTATGATCGTTAAATTTATATCTTACTTTCTACACATTTCTCTCTACACAGACAATATATATATATATATATATATATATATATATATATATATATATATATATAAAAGTGGAAAAAGTTAATCCAATAGTCGAACTTCGAACGATGAAATAATCAAACCGAGTCGCATAAACGCGTAAAAATTATTTTTTATGTTTCCGTTACACGTATTGTATGCAAATATCGAACTTTGTCGATAATGCTTACGACAAACTAACAAAACTTTTCAAAAACTACTTTGTACGATAAGAATAATTGATTTTTGCTTTACAAGTTAAAGAATCTTTCGTTTTGGTCTAACGTAAGGGAAAAAGATTTGTAGAAAATTATCAAGCTTGAAGGATTCTCTTTCAAGCACGTATCTCTTGCTCTCTCTACTCCGTTTTTCTCCAAAAAAAATTTCGGGCGTATTTAATCTTCTTTCGTCTAATAAACAGAAGCCACAGACGTAGAAGATATTCTTGTGTTATTTCTCCTTTTCTTGTCCTCAAACGACAACGATCTAACAACTCAACCAAATACCTACGGAACATCTCTCTCTCTCTCTCTCTCTCTCTATATATATATATATATATATATATATATATATATTTCTCTCTCTCTCTCTCTCTCTTTTAAACGCTCGTGCGCACTGATACACGTGCGTCGTCACGTACCGTTATTATAACGTTGTTCTCTTTCTCTCTCTATCTATTTATCTTTATCTATCTCTATCTATCTATCTATTCTCTCTTTCTTTCTCTCTCTCTCTCTCTCTCTCTCTCTCTACTATTCTGTTACGCGAGCTCGCGCACACCCGCTCGCTCGAACGCGAGCGCCCATATAAGCGCGCATCGCTTTCAACGAGTGAAACTGACCGCTTCGTCTCGCCATTTCACTGTCACTTTTGTAATACCGTTACGCCCGCTTACGCGGCCGTTACGGCACCAGAGCTTATCCGCATATCGTTTCATAATCGGAACCTCCGGAGTAATTCCGTGTGAGCTGCGAAATCTCTCATCGCAGATACTTCGCACATGGCCTCTTCTTTTTCTTCTTTTAACCCCCCATTCACCTCCCCCTCTTTTTCTTTTTCTCTCATTTCTTTTTTTCTCTTTCTTTACTCTTTCTGTTCCTCTCTTTCTCTCTCCTTTTCTGTATTAACATTTTATTCTCCATCTCTGTTTTTTGGTCGTGTCTCTGTTCCCGTCTCTCTGTCTCTATATTTCTTTCTCTGTCTATCTTTGCTTACTCCACTTGCGACGATCGAACAATAATCGCAGTGCAAGTCGAGGACGATTCACGTTTTATTAAGCAATCACGATTTATCGTTTATCGCGCAGACAGATAAATCGTTTCGCGCGGAGGTTTCGTAGGCGGGAGATTTGAATTTTTCGTCGGTCCTGACATTCTTTTTTTTTCCTCTATCCCCTTCCTCCCACCCTTTTCTTTTCCTCTCTTTTTGTTCTCTCTCGAAAAAGAGCGAGCGAATGAGAAGGAGAGAGGGGGAGGGAGGGAGGGAAGAATAAGCAAGTGTTCGACGTTACGACGATGGCCCAGTTTTTCTCCTTCACTTCGTAGAAAAGGAGAGAGATATAGTAGGGTGGGGGGTGAAAGAAAGAGAGAGAGAGAATGAGAATTTATCGCAGTCGGTCAGGATGTCGCTCGTCAGCTGACCGCCGCATGCGTCGCAAGTGTTCGTGTGCGTGCATATGCGTGTCTCCTCCTCAGGGTCCTTTTCCTCTCTCTCTCTCTCTCTCTCTCTCTCTCTCTCTCTCTCTCTCTCTCTTTCTGTCTCTGTCTCTATCTCTTCTCTTTCCATCCTTCTTCCGCTTCTTCCTGAATCGGCTGGCCGGTGCAACGGGTGTAAACTAGCTTTGCAACCTGTTTCGATTCTCGTTTTAAACGATACGTCCTCGACATTTCTCTCCTCCTCCTTCTCCTCCTCCTCCCCCTCCCCTTCCACCCTTTTAACCCCGCTATTACCATCCCCCTTCTCTCTTCGCCGATATCATACCGATTTAAATTGATTTCTAAAAACAATCTCGTATCGTTATAGATTAGAAATTGACCGATCGATATATTGCAAGTATCGCGTGTTGGTTTTTTGTTTTTCAGTCGATTAGAAGTCGAAATATATTAGAAATACGAGAAATTAATCGTGGGAAGGGGATATATATATATATATGTATATATGTATGTATGTATTATGTATATAAAACTAATCTATTCTGTTCTAAGTGCTCCACTCCATCTAGTCCTAATCCATTCTGTAAAAGATTATTAATGAGTCAAATCTATAAATGGTTTGTAAATTATCCGAGAATAATCGTTGTTGCATTTATAACGGGTGACGTGTATATTCTATAGATATACATGCATACACGTATGTACATATATACATATATAGATATATATAATATGTATATATATATATATATATATCTACATATTGAGTATGCGTATCTATTCGTAAGAATGTTTTAACGAGAAGCTAAATAAGTAAGCAAAAGGAAGCAGCTTCTCGTATACCGTTCTATATTTCGTAATCGAGAATACGGATGTGACGATTATACGAATGCCTCGATTATCAGCTCCTCTCCCGGACGACAAATACTCACTCGTGCATTATCTTAGATAGACGAGTACGAAGGCACGCGAGGCTTCGTCATCCAGCTGCCTGTCCTATCTCTCTCTCTTTCTCTTTCTCTTTCTCTCTCTCTCTCTCACTCTCTCTACCTCTACTTTCATTGGAAAAAAGAAACGAAAATAAAATTCGATTCCATTGTTATCTATCCGTGGCTTATCTTTCGACCAATTTCTCTCTCTCTCTCTCTCTCTCTCTCTCTCTCTCTCTCTCTTTCTCTCTCGCACATATCTTACGGTGGATAAGTTTCGTTCAATTTCAATTAAGGATGTTAAATCAACGAAATGTGAGTAAGGTGTGTGTGTGTGTGTGTGTGTGTGTGTGTGTGTGTGTGTGTGTGTGTGTGTGTGTAAGAGAAAGAGTTAAGATTATATATATATATATATATATATATATATATATATATATATATTATAGTCAAGGGCAGCAGCTGCATTCGCGCGAAAGTGTACATCCTTTTTTCTCCCTTCCCTCCATCCCTTGTACCACTACCTCGAGCCCCATCTTCCCTGCCTCTTCTCCCATCCCTCTCTTGCATTTTGCATTCTGTTAATACTAACCGAACACAACCACTTTGTTGCACGCTATGAAGTTACGCACCGTCGTACGATGCACGCGAGCGTTAAAGCTCTCTTTCCTCTCTCTCTCTCTCTCTCTCTCTCTCTCTCTCTCTCTCTCTCTCTCTGTCTCTCTCTGTCTCTCTCTCTCTCTGTTTATATGTCTGTCTGTCTGTCTGTGTCTCTCTCTCTCTTTCTCTCTCCCTCTTTCTCTCTCTCTCTCTCTCTCTCTTTCTCTCTCTCCTCCCTGTCTCTCTCTCTCTTCTTTCTTCGTACATTTTTTCCTTTTCTTTTTTTCTTTTTTTCTTCCTCTTTGGCTCTTTCCGTCGCGTGCAACAAATACGATAAGTCTTTCTACTTTCTTACCAAGCTGAATTATCGAATACGTCGATGATGATAATGACAACGAGAGGAATATGTCGCGTTCGCTATACATTCGTGCGTGCAACGTTCATTTCTTTTTTCTTTTTCTTTTTTCTTTCTCTTTTTTTTATGTACGTTTATATTCGTATATGTAATGCACAGTAATGCGGTTTTAAAAAGGATCCGATTGAAAAATAAACGACCGTTGGTATTCGACTCGTTACGATATCGTTATCAATTTTTGTCTTGACGCGTTACATTTATGTTTTATATTTCGTTACACGCGCGTGTGTGTGTGTATATATGCATGTATGTATGTATGTATGTATGTATTTATTAAATCGGCATAATGGTTGAATATATTAATATCTAATTGTGTACTTTACAAAAAAAAAAAAAGAAAGAAAAGGAAATCAGAAAATAAATATCGAAAATCGATAAAAGATTGAATTAACGTAGTCGAATCGAACAGACAATATCACAATTATTTTCGCGTTCTAAAATATTAACAAAAAATAAAGAAATATTAGCTGTTTTTATGGATTTTTGTATTGTCTTTATCTTTTTGTATATTTTTGTATTGCATTAACTTATTGTATATGCAATATTCTTATACTTTTTATACTAATTATATTTTAAAATGAATTATACTATATACTGAAATGAAATTGTGTGCTTTGCGAAAAATAGAAAGATACAAATAATATTCGAACGTTTAAAAAATTGAATTAGTATAGTCAGCATTAATATTACATTGTAAGATATTAACAAATTTTTAAACGAAAGAGTATTAAAAGTATTAGCTAGTTTTATAATTGTTTTATCTCTCTCTCTCTCTCTCTCTCTCTCTCTCTCTCTCTCTCTCTCTCTCTCTCTCTCTCTCTCTCTCTCTCTCTCTCTCTCTCTCTCTCTCTCTCTCTCTCTCTCTCTCTCTCTCTCTCTCTCGTTCTCTCTCATTTTTCATCGTAACCCACATTCGGAAAGCGGATCTCTCCTCTCTTTCCTCTTACAAGCATCGAACCACGTCGACATATAAAAGTATAATACGCGAAGCGTACGGTGTTGGTCGTCGCATTAACATACACCGCCATGTAATAAGAAACGCAAATCGCGATCAGATCGCTTATACGATGCCCTTCCTCCCAGTCTCTGCTGATCTCTCTCTCTCTCTCTCTCTCTCTCTCTCTCTCTCTCTCTCTCTCTCTCTCTCGTTCTCTCTCTTTTTCTCTTATTCTTTTTCTCATTCTCTCTTTCTCTCTTTCTCTCTTCTCACACTTACTCTCACTCTTACTATTATAAACTCGTCGTCACTTTCCTATAGTATAATGTAACGCATATTTATCTTTACACACTCACGTCCTATGTATACGTATATGCGTGCGCGCGTGCATGGATATATATTATATGTATATGTATATGTATATATGCATATGCGCGCATGGTTTTTCGCGGTAAATTTAAATAAGGAAGAGAGACAGAAATCGTTAGGATAAATCGCGAACGAGGCGGTAGATCGCCAAGCTCCGTCTCCGTGATTAATTTCGACGTTGATTTCGATCTTTCGTAAGAACCGGTCTCTCGATATAGTACCAACTCGCTCTCGATAATATATATATATATATATATATATATACACATTATACATATAAAAGTATATATATATCCTTTAACACGTTTAGATTTCACTCATAGATTTCACATTTTTATTTTTATGCAACGGGCAGCGTTCTCACGCGTGTACACGCTCGTTAATAACTTTTCTAACGACTCTTTTCTTAACACACACACACACACATACACACACTCTCTCTTTCTTTTTCTTTCATAGAACAGAAGAAAATGAAAACGTCGTCGTTAAGAGAAATACTCGCTTCTCGTGTTCCAACGTCCACCGAGCATACCTCGGTGATTATCTTGAAATTCGAGGGGACCACGTGGACGAATACGTTTTGCGGTTTCTATGCAGTCGTTAATCGATCGATCGATCAATCGATCGGTCGATCGACCGATCTCTATTGATCGAACGAAAGAAACGATTGTTGGCAATTAGTCAACCAGAAGCTTGTTTCTCTCTCTCTCTCTTTCTTTCTCTCTCTCTTAAATTCTTTTCAATGATTACATACATTTCGTTTTTTCGTTTCCAATTTCTCATTTTCTTCTTCCTCCATTTCGACTGCTTCCTAAACTTTTTCTTCTCTTGACCATATTGACCATATTCCCTAATCGTTTTCGTGTGCTTTGAAATAGGATATCGCGTATGCCATAAGGTCCTCTCTTCGTCTTCCATCTTAAAGTTTTCTTTCGAAACGTAATAACTACTACTTTTCTCTGTCGAAATATCTCTGGTCCCTCTTTAAAAACCGTATATTTTGGCTACGTGTGCATGCGTACACGCGCGCGCGCGCGTGTGTGTGAGAGAGAGAGAGAGAGAGAGAGAGAGAGAGAGAGATTGGGATTGGGATTCTCTTCGGTCGTCACGCTCGATCACTACTCGAACATCATCTACCCTATGATCCTTACGATTTTCACGGGTCGCAGGTAAATGCCGCTTCGCCGTGCAGGCTAATGATTTACGAGAACCATCTGAGAAGGATCCATCCATCCGTCCATTCGTCCATTCGTCGTCCGTCCGTTTGTGTTCGTCGTTCCCTCTTCCCCTTCTTCTTCTTCTTCTTCTTCTTCTTCTCCTTCTCTTTCTCCTTCTCCTTCTTTTTCCTTCGCCCCTTTCTCCTCACCTTCTCTGCCACGTTTGCTACTAACCCTCTTTATACCTTTTTGTCGGAGAATTTCTTTCTGACGAAGCCGATACATCATTAACGTTCCGTTTTAAGTTCAACCATCATGATTTTGTTAGTGATATTATTTATTTTCCTTTTTTCTTTTCTCTCTCTCTCTCTCTCTCTCTCTCTCTTTTTATTTCTCCTTGATTTATTTATTTATTTATTTATTTTTATTTTTGGCGTGTTGACTCGTTATCTAAAGATGTGCATTTAATTTTGTTAAATTCTTTTTCAAAAAATGTATACTTTAAAAGTAACGATGCGTTATCGTCACGAATTAATGTATCTCATTTAAATTAGAACCTTAAGTTTGTCTTATTGATTATAAATTGTATCACACGTTTGATATTAGTTGATGTATGTAGTTGTTGTAAATATACAATTGCGATCCTTGCAAAATAATGTATTTTGGTTAAATTAGAATTTTATTTAAATTAGAAAACGTGATAACATATCTCACGCATATACATACAACCGTTTACGTACGCAAATCGACGTCGTACGAATTCATACGAAAACAATTTTTTTTTAACAATTCTATCAATCTTTTTTTGCGCCGAAATGTTACTCTGCCGTACGTAGTTGAATTATTATTTCGTAATTTTATTATTATTCTACGAGCGAGAGAGAGAGAGAGAGAGAGAGAGAGAGAGAGAGAGAGAGAGAGAGAGAAGAAGAAGAAGAAAGAAAGATAACGCGCGCGAGAGAATTAGTATTCCGTTTAAATGCAAGTAGGTATGTATCGTACATACCTAAGTTCAAGTAGAATTTAGAAAAGAGACAAAGAGATAAGAAGAAATGGAAGAAAAAAAGAAACCAAAGGGAAAGAAAAAAGAAAAAACAAAAAGAGAAAAAGAAAACAAACAAGAAGAAAAAGAAAAGAAAAGAAGGGGAAAGATAGAATAGTTGGAAGGAAATGTTTCGAGATAATAATGTCAACGTGGGAGTTTTTAACGAAAAAGGTGTGTTAAGGTTTTACGTCTCCGATTGAAAACGGAAATACATATGTACCTATGTGTACATGGTATGACAAAGTTTAGAAGCGACCATGAAAGAATAGAAGAGGAAGTAGTAGTAGTAGTAGAAGAAGAAGAAGAAGAAGAAGAAGAAGAAGAAGAAGAAGAAGAGTTGTCGACATCGTCGTATTCGTATTCGTATTCGTATTCGTATTCGTTCGTTCGATCTATTTGAAAGTTTCTCACGTTCGCGTGGCAAATGACAATTCCATGTTTCACGGACATGAAGCGCGCGAGGTTCATGGAAGTTAACGAGGAAATGAACGACCCAGCAAGAAATCGTTTATCCTTCGTATCCACTCGTCGCCTAGAATAAGAGAAGTTTTCTTGTACGGGACACCTTCCTCTTCCTCTTTATCCCCTACTACATCCCTCCATTTCATTCCGTGCACCTCCCTATCTCTCTTCTTACCTCCCACCCTCACTCGGTTTTTTCGCGCTTCCTCTTCTTTTTCTTCTTTTTCTTTTGCCACCACGTAGAGTCGCCTTTCTCGTGTAGGAGGAAGACGTCTGTGAGAGTTGTCGTTGCATCCGGGATGAGTGCAACGATTTACGTTTTCGACTTTCTCTTAGTTCTCATGAAGAAAAGGGGATGGGCTAAACTTGATGAGCATAAACATCAAGAGAAAAAGAGAAAAAGGATGAGAGAGAAAGAGGTGCATGGATAGTTTATTAAACGTTTAAGAATGAATAGGCTATCACATATATATATATGTATGTATGTATGTATGTATTTATGTATGTATGTATGTATTTATGTATGTATGTATGTATTTATGTATGTATAACGTGAACTCATCTCATCATACGAGAGAGAGATGCATAGATAGTTTATTAAACGTTTAGGAACGAGTAGGATATATTAAATATACATATATGTATATATAAAATACGAATTCATTTCATCATGTATAAGAGAGATAGAGAGATGCATGGATAGTTTATTAAATGCTTAATGAGTAGGATCTTGTATATCGGATATGTATATATAATATAAACTCTCTTTCTCTCTCTTTCTCTCTCTCTCCCCCTCTTTCTCTCTAATGTTAGATTTATGATACCCGTCATTTAGACGGATTTGAAATTTCATGCTTAAAATTTTCTCGAGAAATCATTCCGTATTATTCTATAGGAATATATCTTGACTTTGATTGATGTTATGATATCAATACGTATCCTAATTTATTTCCGACCTTCTCATTTTCGAGCATCTGTATATAATATAATAAATAAATAAATAAATAAATAAATAAATTAAATAAATATATATACATACATATATTTATTTAACGAATTTAAATATTTCAAAATACGCAAGATAAAAAATAAAAAGAAAAGAAAAAAGAAAGATTCATTAAAATTCTTAAGTCGTGATAGACATTATATTTATTTATCGTCACGAAAACAATATCCTTGTTCAACGTGATACGATTTATAAAGCGGATAGTTAGAAATACGAATAGAAAAACACGTGTACGATTATACGAACATATAGTGATATCTAATAATGATCATCATCATCATCATCATCATTATTATTATTATTATTAATAACAACAACAATAACAACAGTAACAATAATAATAAGAATAAGAAAAGCGTGCGGTGCACGCGATCGATCCACGCGCGGAATTTACGAAGGCCAGCGAGTGTGGCCGAAGCGAGTTTAGATGCGACGGAGCGCGTATACGAGCTCGACCTTAGTCTCTTGATACTTCCGTCAGCTAAGACGGCTAATCGTGCATAACAACGCGCAACGAAGGAGGTTGCTTTTAGAAGAAGAGATCTCGTTCAACTAGTAGGAGCGTCCTCGAGATTTAGCGCGTACGGAAAATAAACGAGGGAGTAGTAGTTCGTCGTAGAGTAGTTGCTAGTTGTGTGTGTAGTTATAGATGTGTTGTTGTTGTGTATTGTTATTGTTATTATTCTTGTTATTATTGTTGAGTCGTTGTTTTCGTTGTGGAGAGTGACTCCAAGGAGGAGTATCTCGTGAATATCCCGTTACGTTGTAAGATTCTGTCGACGTGCGTTTCGTATCGACCGGTTACCGGAAAATCCACGATCGTTCCCACGGAACGGTTCTCATTATACAGCTTTTTCTTTCTTTTTTTTGTTTGTTTCTTTTCTTTTCTTTTTTTTAACTTGTCTATGGTGTTAGGGTCGGAACGAACCATTCGAATTATTCTCTTGTTTATGTGTGTACATTTAAATGTGTGTATGGGTATATATATTGCATGTACATACGTTTAGATATTATATTTTGATACGTGTACGTGCGAAAAGAATATATATATATATATATATATATGTGTGTGTATTTACGTATGATGCATTTACTGCATTAATGTATGCATAATATATTCAATAGATACATACAATATAATACACGCATGTAATGCATTTCAATAAAAATTCTACAATATACTGGTTACGTGCGATACATTTTAATAGAAACTTACGATACATTACACATATGTAATTTTATTCAATACAAACGTATAATATATATATATATATATATATATATATATATTATACACATTTAATAATTTTCAATAGAAACGTTATACGGTATACTGTATACATACATACATTTGAATGTATAGAGTACATAAGAAAGAGAGAGAAGAGAAAAACGGAGGGACTAAGGTTCTCACTTAACTCTCTTACGTACTTTCGAGTCTCGACCCAATTGCTAAGCAAAGCTAATACTTTTGCCTCTGAATATGCATTACGCGCGTGCTCGAACAATGAGCAGGCTTACCGCGCTCGCGCGTGCTATCGGTAAAGGATCGCCGTAATTGCACCGACGGTCCTTCGCGTCGCGTAGCGTCGCTTTTTGCGCAACGCCTTGTTTAAAGGTTTACCGAGAAGCCTTCGTAAAATATCAACGGACGAGGAGAGACTATCGAAAGCTTGTTAAGAGTAACATGAAACGATCCGTAGGTACCTTGCTAAAATCGAACGAGTTTTTTATTGGATGATTGGTCAAGTCGAGAAAAATTATTGCGTTATTTTGATCTGTGTGCGCGCGCGTGTGTGAGTTGCCGTTTCGTTTATTCTTTCTTTGCTCTCTTATTTCGGATATATAAGTTACGATACTAATGTACGATAATAACGTTTGTTATATCTTTCTATGTTACAGACGAAAAAGAACAACCCGAATCACATAAAACGGCCGATGAACGCGTTCATGGTCTGGTCACAGATCGAACGCAGGAAGATTTGCGAGGTCCAACCTGACATGCACAATGCCGAGATCAGCAAACGACTTGGTAGACGTTGGAAAACGTTGGACGAGGACGAGAGGAGACCGTTCATCGAGGAGGCAGAGAGATTAAGGCAATTACACATGATGGAATATCCGGATTACAAGTATCGACCACGGAAAAAGACGACGAAGCCAGCCCCGGCGCCAAAAGCTAAAGAATCCTCCGGTAAGAAACCGAGGAAATCGTCTACTTCCTCAAATTCCTCATCTTCCTCCTCCTCGTCTATCGGCGGTTCCTCGCCTTTATCACATTCGAAATCGCGGAACGACACGAACAACAACACGCAGACGCCATCGTTGAAGAGGTTGCAGGCTCAGCCGAGCACGAAGCCGGTTTCGAGGTTGAAGGTCAGGTTGGCCCTTGACAAGAGGCCTCTCGATTATACACCAGCGCCACCGATCGTCACGGCTAAAGTACCAAGCAGTCCTTCCTGCGACACACCGGATTCTCCAGAGTCTGCTAGCTTCTACGACGACAATTATCACGATAACGGTCCAGCCGCAGTGGCAGCAGCGGCTGCGGCCGCAGCTGCGATCGTCGGCGTTGGTTCACACGCCGGTTTACCACCCCCTTTACCACCTACCAGTTCGTTACTCGCCGCTAAGATCAAGCAAGAGACCGCATCGATCATGGATATGGATTACAAGACAACATCGACGACGAATACCGCGACACCGACTACCAGCTATACGAAGGACAGACTTTTATCATCCGTCAGAGGAGCCGGATCCTTTTCTACCTCCTTCTCATCGTCCTCTTCCTCCTCTTCAAATATTTCCTCATCGTCCTCCTCCTCCCTCTCGACCTCCGACGTCGACAGTCTCGGCAGGAGCACCACGGTTAGATCATCCACACCGTGCCATCTCGATCATCATCAACAGCAACATCCCTTCTCCATCAAAGAGGAACCCTTGGACCCGACTCTCGCCACGGCTACGACGACGATTGGCACGAGTCTTACATCTTCCTCATCCACCTCCTCGACATCCCCTACGAACAACTCCGGCGCCATAAAACTCGAAGAAGTATCCGGAAGTAATCCCAGCCTCGCCGATCTCTATTCCCTAACCGATCTCCTACAAATACAACCGTCCGACTTCAAACTCGATCTCGACATGGAAACCATTACCACCGATCTGGACTCCTTCGAAACGGCCAGCTCGAGTAGCGGTTCGCACTTTGAATTTTCCTGTACGCCCGACGTCACGGACATGTTGTCGAACATAGGCGTCAGTAACGAGTGGGTTAGCTTTTGAGTGAGCTACGACGACGACTACCTCTCGATCAACGCGTCGATCGATTTCCTCCTTACGTCTCTTCAAGCATATATTTTCCTTATCCGTCAACCGAGCGACTCGACGATCTCGATTTCTCCAAACTACGAGTTTCCTCGGAGCACCTTTCCAAAAAGCACATTTATCGATCAACCGCATAGCGCACCACCGCTAACGTCCTTTCTCTCTCTCTCTCTCTCTCTCTCTCTCTCTCTCTCTCTCTCTCTCTCTTCTGTTTGTGCTCGTCATCTTTTACGGTTTAAAGGGACAGAGACGGTTAAAGCGGCCGACACCAGACGTCGTTCTTTTACCAAACATATTTCAACTCGTTCTCATGCTGCTTCGAGGCGTTTCGAAAAGAAGGAAGGAGTAAGATATACGGGGGAGGGGGCAGGATTGGGGGAGGTACGCCTTAGGGACGACCGGAAACGGCCATCGAGTATGTGTATAGAGAGGGTCTGGAAAAGAGGCACCAGCTGTGTTGTCCCTTTGCTCTTTCACTCCTTCCGGTACCCCTCCGATTTATCCTACATAGTTCTCTCTCTTTCTCTTTTTCCTTACTTCATCCGTGGAATCCTTCGTACCCTCATCGTCGTCGTCGACCGAATTTAAACCCACGGTCAGCTGATCGCCAGCTGGTGCGGACTACTCGAATTCCTTCTTTTCACGTCCCTCGAAGAAAACTATCGTGAGATCGAAAAGAAAGAGAGAGAGAGAGGGGGGGGGAGGGAGGGAGGGAGGGAGAAACAGACAGAGGAACAGAGAAAGATAGAGAGAGAAAGTAAAGATGAAAAATAAGATGCTATCTTTCTCTCTTTTTCTCTTTTTCTATTTTTCTCGTAAATTAGATCGAACATCCGGCACGTTAGGTGGTGTTGCTCTTCCTATAGTTCTCTCCTACTTTTTATATACAATCATCCTGATTACTCGTCGACGCGAAGATCACCGAAACTGCCGTCACCAATACCACCAACACTAACTACCACCATCTCCACATCCCCCAAGCTGCACCTCACCATCGTTGTTGGTTACTCTTCTTAACGAGGAAACCTTCTTGATCCCAAGATGATTAACTTCGACGTCTATTAAGATTTCAAGCCGATATTTTCTTTTGTTCTTATTTTGTATATGTACTGTAGCATATTAGCGAGTAAGCTAGAACTTTTTTTTTCACGGTTTATATAAGATTGCGGATAGAGAAGTGTGTTTTTGTCAAGAGCCAACCGAGCAGCAAAACGATCCTCGCGGCGAGGATGATACGATGATGATGATGGTGATGATGATGATGATGATAATGATGATGATAATGATGATGATAATGATGATGATAATGATGATGATAATGATAATGATGATGATGATGATGATGATGATGATGATGATGATGATGATGATGATGACGATTATAATGATGGTGATGATGATGATGATTATAATGATGATGATTATAATGATGATTACGATGATGATGATGATGATGATGATGATGATGATGATGATGATGATGATGATAAGGACGGCGAAGATGACGATGATTCGTGAGCTTTTCTTTTTTACCATGTATTTTTTCTTATTATTTCTAACAGATCATTCGATCATTTTGTTCGTTTGCTTTTACTTTTACTATATCTTTTCTTTTCTTTCCTTTTTCTTTTGTTCTTTTTCTGTTCTTTTTTCCTTTTCTTCCCTATTACCTTCAACAGTCGAAAGATAGAAAAACAAATATG
>NC_057700.1:4364341-4371841 GCF_014466175.1 Vespula pensylvanica | reverse complement strand
AGAAAAAAAAAAAAAGAAGGAAAGTATAATAGGAAAATGAATTTTAGATTAAAAAGCAAAAAGAAATGTAATACACGATTGTTTACATCGAAAATATAATTACGTAAATTACAACGTAATGTAACGTGACGTGACGTGACGTGACGAGGATTTTTAAATTCGGACATTTGAATGAACGAAAGGAAAAAGAAAAAAACGGAAAAGAAAACGAGCTAGTATCTCTTTTTAAATAGGGTGGCGGGGGTGAGAGAAAGGGGGAGGGGAGAGTGGAAGAAATATTATCTTGATTAATAAAAAGTGAATTTTAGGATTTGAGAATAAGGGGTGTGGGTGTAGTGCGGGTCGGTAGAATAAAAATACAAATACAAATAATAATAATAATAATAATAAAAATAAAAGTAATGATAAATAATAATAATGATAATAATAATAATAAACAGAGAAAGTAAATATTCCAAATTGTTGAAACGTGCCGGAGAACAAACGAAATGAATGAAGAAACGAACGGACGAACGAACGAACGAATATAAATAGGAGGTAGAAAAAAGTAATGGAAGAAAAAGAAAAAGAAAAAGAAGGGGTGGGGGCAGGGATATATAAGAGGGAGAAATAAAACACTATACTAATTACAGGCTGTGAGACTAACTAGAAAAATACAGGCGTACCTGTAAAGAGAGAAGAAAAATGCGTAACCGACGGGCGAATCGTTGAGATTGAGACAAAATTAACTCCTGCCTTTTTCGGTGTCTTCAGAAAATAATAATAATAAATAATAATAATAATAATAATAAATAATAATAAATAATAATAAATAATAAATAATAATAATGAATAATAATAAATGATAATAATAATGATAATGATAACGATAATGATAATGATAATTTAAAAGAAAGAATGAAAAAAAATAAAAAGATAAAATAAAATAAAGGACAAGTTACCAAAATTAGCCGATGCACAAAAGCTTCGAGTTAGCCTTCAGTTTCCTCGGCGATTCGTTAGGGGTTGCGTGCAAAAGTGACAAAGAAAAGAAAAAAAAAAAGAAATGAAAAGAAAAAAAAGAAAATAAATAAAAAGAATATTAAACAAGAGAACTACTGCCAGTGTATAATAATAATAATTAATATAACAATTTTAATAATAATAGTAATAACAAATAATAATAATAATAATAATAATAATAATAGTAAATGATGATGATGATGATGATGATGATGATGGTGATGATGATATCTAATAATATTAATCTCAACGTTATGGAAAGAAGAGAGAGTGCGCTGGCGAATTTGTTTAATTCAATGATCGCACCGACATATCACAGAGAAAGATAAAGAAGGAGAGAAATTAACCCAACGACAAGAAAAAGAAAAAATGATCCTTCCAATGTTTGATAAATACATCATTCTTCGTCGGGTTTGTTCAAAATCGAAATTTTGATGATCGACGATGAGGTTTTTTTCGGGTAATAAATGAACATTTTTCAAAGATATTTCCACCTGTTGCCACATCATTCGAATGATGATTGTTATTAAGAGAAAATATAAATAGAGAACGGTTGATGATTTAGTAAAAATAAAGTTAAAAAAAGAAAGAAAGAAGAAGAGAAAGAAGGATAGAAAAAAAGAGAGAGAAAGAGAGAGAAAAAAGTTTCTTATGAAATAATTGAAATGAATTTATTATTGTTCTGAATATATTCGCTCGGCCGAAGTTTATCAACGAAATTGCACGCTCGTTTTTTTTCGTTTAACAATTAGAAAGAAAAGTGTTTAGAAGATAAAAAGGAGTGGTGGGAGGGAGGGATGAGAAAGATGGTGGAGGAGGAAGAGGAGTTACGTCAATAAGTATTTGTTTAGTTCGTGATCAACGGGTTTCTCTAATACGAGTATATGTAAAATCATCCATTAGCTTGCCGTTAGAAAAGAAACAACAAATGAAAGAAAAATAAGAGATTCTCTTTTCACTGCCCCGAAACTAATTTCTAATTTTATCATTTTCTGATTTATTAGAATTAAAAATGAAAAGTCATTAGCGATTATCATATATATTCGCATTTTTTATTTCTGTTTATTTTGTATTTCTTTTTATTTGCTTTTCCGTTTTTTCATTTTTATTTTCATTTTTGAATTTTTGATAGCTTGATCATTTCTCTCTTCGTGGCTTTTATCATATAATAATAATTATTATAGTAATATAATAATATAATAATAATAATAATAATAATAATAATAATAATAATAATAATAATAATAATAATATACTTAACGTGTCTTTGTGTGGAAGTAAACGTTAGCGAAAATTTTAATGGTGGTAATACAAATTTAAATATACGATGATCGAGTCCATAAGTTATTTATAGTCGTAACCTATACCTTATATTTGTCTAAATCAATAAAATAAAAAAAAGGAAGATAGAAAGAAAGGAATAAGGAGAAAGAATATAACGTATTCACTTATAACGACCATCAAGAAATTGATAACGAAGAAAAAAGAGAAAAAGAAAAAAAATAAAGAGAAAGAAAGAAGGAAAGGAAGAAAGAAAAGGACGAACGATACAAAATTGACGACAGGACAAGACAGATTTTTGTGTACATATGTATGTATGTATCTATGTGTGACGTGCGTATGTTTTTTTTTTGTATGCGTGTGTGAGATTGTAAACGATACAAAAATGATAAAGATACATGACGATAATGACGACGACGACGACGACGACGACGACGACGATGATAAAATAAAATAAATGTTGCAAATAAAAATTATTAAGAAATTGATGACGAAGATATGCGTGGTGCATGCATATGTGTGTATCTATATGAGTGTGTATGTATGCTCGCGCGTACGCGCGTTTTCAACGAAGCGAAAACGAGAGTCGTCTTTGACGTGTTAAAAAAAAGAAAAAGAAAAAAAAAAACTTTGCTATATGAAACTTGCTTTTTCGTGCTTCCAATCTAAATTCGTCCGTTTGATGATAATATAACACATTAGTCCGTAGAATCCCGATATACGTCCGTAAAAAAGAAAGTGTTGAAGATGATCTATAGCAAAAGGGAGATAAAAAAGAAAGAAAGAAGGAAAAAAGCAAAACGAAGGAAAAAAAAAAGATATAAATAAAATATAAACAAAATAAAAAAAAGAATGAAAGAGAGAAAGAAAATAAGAAAAAATGAAAAAAATTCGTCGTCGACTCTCTTGGACTCTTCGATGATTCGCGTCGTTTTCATTATTATAACGAGCGTTTTTGTTTACGGCCATACTATATATCGTTCGTTCGTTTATATTATATACATATGTATTTATATGTATGTATTTTTAATTAAATTAAATCAAAAAATAATCCGAAGAAAAACTTTCAGCGTAGTTTCCTGATTCGAGAAAAGAAACAAAGGAATAATAAAAAAGAAAAAAATAATAAAGAAATGAAATAAACAACAACAATAATATGATCGTAGACAAAATTGTGTCCGACGAACGAGGATAATAACCGTGAGCAAGAACGCTTATGTTACAATTAGGATCTTCAATTTTTTAAAATTAAGTAAGTTTTCATTGAAAGCAAAATATTCTATAAATATATATATGAATATATATTATATAGATATATATATATATATATATATATATATATAAATAATACGAGAGAATATATAGATGTGTAGTAGTTTTTAAAAAATTTCTAGTGTGTATATATGTCCAATTGACGGGGTTGTGTAGACTGTAAGAGAGAAGTGTTGAAATGACGATGATGGTGGTGACGATGATGATGATGATGATGATTATGATGATTATGATGATGATGGTAATGGTAATGATAATGGTAATGATAATGACTACGACTATGACGATGACGACGACGACGATGAGATAATAAGGGGTTGGGGACAAAAGAGGGTTGTGTCCGGAAAGGAAAAGTAAGAAAAAGGAAAAAAGAAAAACAAAGACAAGAAAATATAGAAAAAAATGAAACGAGAAAGAACGTTGGAAAGAGTTTGGTTGTAACGTGAAATATTATTTTGGAGACTTCTCTTTCATTTGTGTTCTTGAAAAATACGAGATATGTCGTACCACAATTTGCATTTGGTGTACCTACGTAATAGGATTTTTGGTCGAGAAATTAATTAATCAGATCGATCATCTTAATTAATAAAACGAGTTTTTAAGAAGATAATCGAATAAATAAGAGAATATATGAAGCTACCCCTTTTTTTTTTGTATGTACCTTTAGAATAATGTATATCGTCGAGCTATGAGAGTTGTTCACTCTCGACGAGCAGAGCTTATGCAGTACGAGAGAGAGAAAAAGAGAGAGAAAGAGAAAAAGAAGCGAAGAGAGAGAGAGAGAAAGTATTGAGATCAATGCTGTCAAAAGTGTTTCTACGAATCGTACGAAAGATGATAATTACGATAACGATATGCTCGCGAATCATCGGCTCCGTGTTTATTATTTTTATTTCGAGAAATACTTTATTTATATATATATATATGTATGTATGTATGTGTGCACATGACTGTGTGTATATATATATGTTTTTCGAAAAAAATTCTTATTTTTCCGAGAAAAAATCAAGGTTACTTGAGATTTTTCGATAGAGAAGAGAGAGAGAGAGAGAGAGAGAGAGAGAGAGAGAGAGAAAGATATAGGGATAAGATGATAGAGTTGCTTATGAAAAGCGCGTACGTTCGTAAAATAACTGTAAAGCAGTACACCAAAGTGCAATATTATATGTCCTCAATGATAAAATGGCTCCATATAAAATTAAACACTTTATCGCGATACGTAATGCTGAACATCCGATCTCGATCTCGAAGGAATCTATTTTTCATGGGAAGACCGTAAAATAATATAAGATGACAGGGAGAGAGAGAGAGAGAGAAAAAGAGAAAGAGAAAGAGAGAGAGAGAGGGGGGGAGAGTTTTATAAAGGGAGATAAAAAGATAGAGAAAGAGAGAAAAAGAGAGATAGAGAGAAAGCGCACCGCGTATAAAAGAGTCGACAAAGCATAAGAATATTTTTACATGAATTTAATTTCGTCAATGGCTTTATTGCCGATTTCTTTTCTATTATTATTATTATTATTATTATTATTATTATTATTATTATATTATTATTATTATTATTATATTATATTATTATTATATTATATTATTATATTATTATATTTTTTTTAATATAAATAATCGATAGAAAACAAAGATGGATTATTTTTTGTTCGTTTGGTTCTTACTTCGAGAGTTGCTTATAATTTTCTTTTAATATTTTCTTTTGATCACGCATTTTTTTTCACGTATTTTATCGATCATCCTAGATTGAGAGAAAGAGAGAGAAAGAGAGAGAGAGATAGAAAGAGAGAAAGAGAGATCAGCGCAAAGACAGACTAATTAAGGTGTTGCGTCGAAAAAGAAAAGAATTGCTTGTGTCCCTTTTTATATATACATATATACATATGTGTGTGTGTGTGTGTGTATATATATATATATACATTTATATATATATATATTTGCTCAATTTTCTTGTACTCTCCTTTCGCGCGTTTCTTTTCTTTCTTTGATTTTTATATATTTATATATGATATATATATATATATATATATATATATATATATATAGATACATGTATGTAAGTATATATCATATATATATGTATCACGCACTCCGAAGATCGTCTAAGTTTTGCGTTTTTATTCGTAACATGCGCTAGCTGGGATAAGTCAGATTTTTATCGTTATAAAAGTAAATAAGAAAGATGAAAAGAGTGTGTATCCGATAAGAAATAATAAAAAAAAAAAAAAAACAAAAAAATGAAAAAGAAGAAGAAAAAGGTACGCCTCTATAAGTTATCTATAGTAGCTCTTTAAGTTTCTCTCAAAAACTATACATAATAATAATAAAAAAAAAAAGAAAAAAAAAGGAAGAAGAAGATAATGAAGAAGAAGAAGAAAAAGAAGAAGAAGTTATGCTAACGACTAACTTTAAAGACCCGAACTGTACATTTGTATTTAGTCCCCTTGTTTATAATACTTATTATCTTGTTATTAAGTACCCGATTTATATCATTTTTTATGGAAATTATTAAAAAATGATTTAAAAATAATCGATCGTTTTTTATTTTTTATATATACGAAAATCCTCGTCACAATCGATTTTATTTCAGATTTCAAAATCATCGTTCTTGAATTTGGATAAATATTAAGTGAAAGTACCATGGGTAATACATATAAAAAAATATATACAAATGTGTAAGTATATTTCTCCTTTCTTTTTTTTTTTTCTTTTTAAGATTAACTCTGTTAAAATAATAGTATTTAGAATGCTTGACAAACGAATAAGGTCTATTATAAAAGGCATATCTCACAATTCAAATTAAATTCAACATAAGAATATTCTATTTATTAATTCGAAGTAATTTGAGTTTAATTAATTAAAAGTAATTAAAGTTTAATAATCAAGTAAATAAAAGTTTAGTAAATTTAATGTATTCATAAATAATAAAAATCCTAACTTTGACGATGAAATTATTTTTCAAATTGTTATAAGTAGACATATTTTCTTACAAAACAAAACTTTCCTCGGAGAATATTTACGTAAATGATCGTATATAATAAAATGAAACGTGTTTGAAATCTTAATATGATAAAACCAGTTTATTAACATTTAATAAAAATATAATATTTGATAATATCTATATTAAAATGACGAACATCAAATATTTCGAAAAATGAATAATCTCGATATTTGAGAAAACAAAATCAAAATCTCAAGCTTGAATACAAAAGTAACGATTCGAATTTGATTTTTAGAACATGAATGTGAGATCGTGGTTGGATCATGAAAAGAGGGGATTTAAATGATGAAAAGAAATAATCAAAATAAAAAAGGGAAGATATCGAAATTTTATTAGCTTGAATAATAAAAGACGATTCGAGTTTGATTTCTCGATCATAAGTAAAAGATCCTGATTGGATCGCGGAAAAAAGGTATAAAAAATATCTGCATTAAACAAAAGAAAAAAAAGGACAAAAACAAAAATAAAATATCGAAATCACATAAGTTCGAATATTAAAGCAACGACTTGAATTTGATATCTCGATCACGAGCTCAAGATCGCGATTGGATCACAGAAGAGATTTGAACGGTAAAAAAATAGCAAAAATAAAAAAGAGAAAATATCGAAATCATATAAGCTTGAATACTAAAGTAAGAACACGAATGTGATTACTCGATCATGAGTCCAAGATGGCGATTGGATTACAAAAAAAGAGAGGATTTAAGCGATACAAAATTTTAGTATTAAAAAAGAAAAAAATTAAAAATTCAATTAAAAAAGAAGAAATATTGAAATCACCTAAGCTTGAATACTAAAGTAAGAATACGAATTTAATTTCTCTATCATGTGTCCAAGATCGCGATTGGATCACAGAAAAAGAGGAAATTTAAGTGACAAAAAATTTCAGTCTTAGAAAAAGAAAGAAAGAAAGGAAAAAAGTAAAATAAAAAAGGAAAAAA
>NC_057700.1:4356841-4361841 GCF_014466175.1 Vespula pensylvanica | reverse complement strand
GTTTCAAGGTCAAATAAAGTTGTACCGTAAAGTAAGTGGATGTTTCTGAGAGAAACGATTTCTTTTTTCTTTTTCTTTTTCTTTTATATATATGTATATATATATATATATATATATATATATATATATACATACACATACATATTATATAAATGTATACGTAATATTTATTTTTATACATATTTATATATATATATATGTTATATATTTTTTTTATTTTAAATATATATTATTAAAATATATATAATACACACACACACACACATATATATAAGAGTTTATATTGATTTATTATATTTGGATTTGTAGGTACAAGAGAGTTCGTTTGATTATTTTTATGCAAGACTAATGGCCAATTGCAATTGAATTTCTATTTTGAAATTTCAATTAATTTGTATTGTGTAATACATTATATACATGTATTTATATATATATAATATATATATAATGTATATAATTAAATATATATACAAAATCTTTGCATACGAATATAATATATTAATATGTCTAATATATGACTATATTATATATTATAATAATTACATATTATATTAAAAAATATATATATATAAAATCTATATCTATAGATAGAATATATTAATATGTATAATATATTAATATATCATACATTATAACAAGTATATACTATATAACACACGTACATCCACATACACATAAAAGTTGTGCCAGGGGAAAAAAAGAGAAAACTATTTTTAAACTTAAAAAATTACATTCAATTATATCTTGTATCAGATTTATTACAATCGTATAACGTAAGAATATCCTATCATAATTGATATAAATTGAATGTAACGAGAATAGATCGTTTTATTCGTTTAGTGTCCAACGAAGAAATAAACACTAATTTATTTGTTAGTCTCGTTTTTTGGGAAAACATCTCATGGTTAAAAAATTCTTTCGTATGATGTTTCGTGTCCACTTTTCTTCTTCGCATAACGATGGTAACGCGTGCGCAAGAGACGTTATACTACTCTCGTTTAGTCCGTGCGTCGCGCGTTCGATAAATATTTTCCAAGTCCAAGATTTCTTTTTCGACCGGTGCGATGATTGAAATAACACGCTCGCGGCTGTGTTTGCCTTCGTTTCATCGATACGTCACCGGTACGGCCAGCTGGATATTTTTAGCGATTCGCGATCGAGAACACGCGGAATGATCGTCGATCAGTTCCGGTGATTTTTAGGTCTACCCTTATCCTTCTGGCCTCTTTTCCTTCTTTTTTCTCTTTTTCGTAATTATTCAAATCTATAAAGTATAATGACATCAAACGTGACAACGAACATGACGAAAAACGATTACGTTCGTTTATGTTCAAAGGATGGGTCATAAGTATTGGAAAAAGAAAAGTATGGTAATAAGTATGGTGGAAGAATTCAAAGATCGAGGTTGTAATAAAACGAACAAAATAACGACACAACAGAGACGTAAACATATACGCAGGAAGAAAAATACAAAACGCAAAAAATGTTAAAAATGAAAAAAGACCAATTTTCAAACGAATTTTTCAAAGATCAATTACTTTTATCTGGAGATACTTTTTTCAGCTAATTTTCTTTTTCTTTTTTCTTTTTTTTTTTCTAGACTATAAAATTACGCAAACCTAACTTAAATCGAGAACTACAAAGCGTAAATTGTAAACTCGAAGAGTTTCGAAAGGGTGTATATAATGGATTTTTAATATTATCTAAAAAACTTTTCGCTCATTCTATGTAATAATGTAAATAAACTCAATACAAATAAATACAGTAATAAGTATTGATAAAATAAAAAAAAAAAAAATTACAGTAATAAGTATGGTGGAAGAACTCGCAGATCGAGGTCATAATGAAACGAACAAAATAACGACACAACAGAGACGTAAGCATATACGCACGAAGAAAAAAACAAAAAGAAAAAATAAAACAAATAAAAAAGAAAGAAAAATAAAGATATTCATATCTATATAATACCTACTTATATTGTTTTTGCTCACATGCATGAACGTATATATACTTTACGTAAACATTTATTTTGATCCGTTTATTCTATCTGTTTTTCTTTTATAAATCTAAGTATATAAGTTCAACATAATTCATACATATATATGTATTAATATATTAATAATAGATATTTTTGATGAAATCAAAATGCAAATAAAATTACATGATTTAGGTATGAACGAAATGAAAGAAAAAAGAAAATGAAGAAGACACAAGTTGATATAAACGCAGAGGACGACTAAAAACGTATAACGTATAAAAATATAAAGAGATGAAATAAAGATAAAAATTAACATACTTACAAGCAACTTACGATCCTCGTTTCGATCGTTAAACAAATTTGACATAATTCGTAAGTTATAAAATTATAAGTATATAACATTAATGAAACATAATATAAGAGAACTCGATAGAGAGTGAAACGAGAAGATAAGAAATGAAAATGTATGACGAGTGGTATAGAAAAAGTTACGTATAGGCTACATATCGATCAAAGTATAGATCGTTAAAGAAAGAGAAACAGAGATAGAGAGAGAGAGAGAGAGAGAGAGAGAGAGAGAGAGAGAGAGAGAGAGAGAGAGAGAGAGAGAGAGACCGCGAATCGAATCCGCGAATGAAAGGAACGCGACGTTGATCAGGGTCGATGAAAACGAGTACGTTTTAATGCGGCATACAACCGGTTCCCTTTTTCCATTTTTCTTTTTTCTTTAACCAACCATCGTAGATCGAAGCTTACGATATATCACGATCGAGTTTGGAATCGACTATTTACTTAGCATTCCGATAAAAGCGTGCACGAGTTCTGCTCACGCAGGATTCTCGTTTCGAGATCCTTTCGTATACGGGACGTCGATCTTTCTCTCGATCTCTCTCTCTTTCTCTCTCTTTCTCTCTCTCTCTTTCTCGACACGATCGAAGCGACGACGACGAGGAGGACGATAGTGGTGGTGGTGGAGGAGGTGGTGGTTGTGGTGGTGGTGGTGGTGGTGGTGGTGGTGGTGGTGGTGGTGGTGGTGGCGGCAGAAGTACGGTCGTTAGCCTCTCGACCGTCGAACTTTTCCGCCGTCTCGTCGGGAGCTGCGTAAAATCCGCGTTATTTACCTCTCGGGAGGAACGTTCCTTCTCCACCTCCTCCTTCACCTTCTCCTCCATCTCCACCACCACCTCCACCTCCACCTTTTTCTTCTTCTCCTTCTTCTTCTTCTTCTTCTTCTTCTTCTTCTTCTTCTCCACCTACTCTTTTTCTTCTCCTCCTCATTCTCTCTCTCTCTCTCTCTCTCTCTGTTTCTCTCTTTTTCTCTTTCTATTCCGTGACTCTATACCACCACCTGGTCGTACGAAAAGGTCAATAAAAATGAAAGAAACTGCGTCATCGTCGTGCGTTCGTTCGAGTCCCACGGCATTTTTCGGCGAAACGTTTTTCGTCCGATTGAACGATGAGAACGATCTTACGTATTTATGTACCGATTCCTTTGCGGAAAATGTATATTCGGCCAATACAGGGATTTGGATATAATAATCTTTTTTAGAAATGAATATATATATATATATATATATATATATATATATGTATATTGTATATTGATTTTATTTGTAGACGTACATTATTGTGATATTAAATATGATTTCGTGTAATCGATGAAAATTGATTGAAAATAATAATCGAGATCTTTGAAACGATACTTCTGTTTAGGGAATAAATTAACAAGTATCAATTCGTTTATGAAAAAATGTATTCAACTAATAGGTTTTGGATATTGTAATTTTTTTATGAGTATCTCTCTTTCTCTCTCTCTCTCTCTCTCTCTCTTTTTTAGATTTTATTTGTAGATATATTATATTATGATATTAAAGATGATTCCGTCGATGATAATCGCTATATAATTGATTAAAATACATTGAAAATTATGATCGAAATCTTCGAAACGATGATTCTGTTTATCGAAAAATGATGACAAGTTTTATAATATATAAATTTAGAAAACAATATTCGGCTAATACAGGGATTTAGATATAATGATTTTTTTTTAGAAATAAATATCTCTATACATATATATATAAGATTTTATTTGTAGATACATGTTATTATGAATGTGATGTCATGCAATCGATAAAAAACTGAAAATTATGATAGAGATCTTCGAAACGAATTATTTAACGAAGTATTAGAATATATTCGACTAATATAGGAATTTAAATATAACAAATTTCTTTAAGAAATAGATTATTTATTAAATTTCGTTATAATATTTAAATAAGATTTCCACTGATCGATAAAAATTTATGTATACAATCAAAGGTCGTAATCTCGAGAGGATGTTCGGTTTATTCAGAGAATAAAATGAAAATATATAATCTTCGAGAGACGATATTAAAATAAAATTAGTGATTTTTATATAGAGATTTTCAATTTTTATTAATTAATTGAAATAAATTATTTATATATATATATATATATATATATATATATATATATATATATATATATTCATTACGACTTTATATAAGATTCCGATATAAAATCGATAGAAAAAGAAATGGAATTATTCAGATAAAATTTAAAATCGTAATTGTAGAAAAGAAAAGAAAAAAAAGAAAAAAAAAAGAAAGGAACAATTACAATATAAAGTAACGTTAAAAGATTCGAATCTAAATCATACAGTCAAAATGCTATTGTCGACGATGTTATCCTAATCTTATCAGGTAAAAGAAATCCAATTTACGAACGGATATGCTAATGTACGATAAAACCTTAAACTTATTTGAATTAAAATGAAATGTATCTACTTACGTAGATAAATGCGCGTACGTATGTAAGTATTATACATCTTTTAAGAAAATCAATCAAAGAAAAGAAGATGCATTTCGACAGAACGAAAATATTTTTCTACGTGTCTGGCTGTGAAAAATATATATGTAGAAAGAAGAAAAAGAAAAAGAAAAAGAAAAAAGATAAAGAAAAAAGATAAAGAAAAATAAGTCATAAGAGAGAGAGAGAGAGA
>NC_057700.1:4337924-4356831 GCF_014466175.1 Vespula pensylvanica | reverse complement strand
GAGAGAGAGAGAGAGATAGTGACAAAAAGATAGAGACAGAGATACAGAAAAAGATAGAGACAGAAGCATAGAGAGAGAAAGAGAGAGCAAGAGAGAGAAAAAGAGAAAGAGAGAGAGAGAGAGAGAGAGAGAGAAAGAAAGAGAAAGAGAGAAAAAGTAAGATAGAAGTAGGTGTTTAGAAACGAGAATCTTCGAACTCTGTCGACACTCTTGGTCGTCTTCCTCGATCTAGAGGACCGTGTGCCGACGAAGCACAGTAGTGGTGGAGGTGTGTGTGGGCGCACGAGCCACTCGCGAATGCGATGCACGTAAAACGGAGCTGCCGAGTGAGTGAACTAAAGAGAAAGAGAAAGAGAAAGAGAAAGAAAGAGAGAGAGAGAGAGAGAGAGAGAGAGAGAGAGAGAGAAAGAGTCGAGTTCACAGTAAAATAATCGCTCAAGGTCCGCGGTGGCGTTGCACCCGGCCGAACAGGGCTGCCAACAACCGCACTGTTTACATCGCATGTACCCGTTTATTTTCCATCCCTTTTTCTCTCTTCCTCCACTCACCTTATTTCTTTCTCTCTCTGTCTCTCTCTCTCTCTCTCTCTCTCTCTCTCTCTCTCTCTCTCTCTCTCTCTCTCTCTCTCTCTCTCTCTCTCTCTCTCTCTCTTTCTCATACTCTTGAGATTCTCTCAAACAAGAAGTTTTGAGCGTTCACAACTACGCGATCGTTTATCGAGGATCGTTATCGACTAAGTAAGAAGTATACAGACCGAACATACGTACATCGATTTATTACTCTCAATTCGATATCCTAGGTAAGAGTTATTATTGTATGTATGTACCTATGTACTCTACATATCCTATGACTCCAGGAAAATTCGAAGATAGAAGTGACCAAAATCGAGGAGGAAAGATCTTTATCATGTTTTTATCTGTCGACCGTGTATTTACATATACTTATGCGTATTTCGTTGACGAAACGAAAAGAAGAAAAAAAAGGAGGAGAACCGGGGAATAGGCACTTACTTGCTAACCTAGGTAGGTACGTATCCTAGATAGATGCGTAAGGGTACAGGTAGGTTTATTGCTTGTAGGTAGGCAACCAAACAGATAAGAAAATATTGACAGAGCTCGTAGGTAGTAGGATTGATTTAAAAAAAAAAAAAAAAAAAAATAATAAAGAAATAAAAAAATAAAAAAAAGATAGGAAGAAGAGAAGAAAAAAAGAGATGCAACCAACGAGGACTGGACTCTTAAATTCGAATATATCTTTGGATATATTATATTTTTCGCATTTATTATTTTCTCTTCTTCCTCTCCCTTTCTCTCTCACTTACAAACGAATAAATAAATAAGCAAACGGATAGATATATCGAAACGTTCGTTGAACTCGACCTGGTAATCAACCCTCTGCTTTCCTCCCTCTTCCCCCCACCCTCACCTCTTCCATACATCCCATCCAACCCCATCCATCCTATACTCAAAACGAATCTCTTCTCTTTTCCTAAAAGTTTCATCTCCGCGTGGGGCAAGAAAATGTAGCAGCCACGTTCGATGTGATCCCATTGGATTCGCTAAATATAACTGGTGGGTCGCCCTCTTTTACGCGTCTCTTTCCGCCGATAATATCACGACTACTACTACTACTACTACTACTACTACTACTACTACTACTACTATTATTATTACTACTACTACTTAGTTCTACTACTATTACTACTATCACTACCACTATTGCTTGCAGTTCTTGCTATTGCTTCTGCTGCTGCTGCTGTTTCTGCTACTGCTGTTGTTTCTACCAATGCTGTTACTTCTGTTGCTTCTACGTTACCAACACTAACTAACAACGTTGGACTTGTTGTTGGTTCTCTCTCTCTCTCTCTCTCTCTCTCTCTCTCTCTCTCTCTATCTATCTATCTATCTATCTATCTATCTCGACACCGTAGGAAAACGTTTACGCGTGTATGCGTTTTAATACAACGCACGATTCGCAAGTTCTGCCCTCCAAAAGATTTGCATGCCGAACTGCCATTAAACCCGTTGCGCCGTGTCGAGGTGATTTTTGCACGGATATTTTTAGTGTTTCGTCCTTCGTCCCGCATCGGGGTTCAAGGCCTGCCGATTCTCGGCTCGTTTCGCTCGTTCTACCTCTTCTTCTCTGATCATCTCTCTCTCTCTCTCTCTCTCTCTCTCTCTCTCTCTCTTTTTCTCTTTCTTTCTTTCTTTTTCACTCTCTCTCTCTCTCTCTCTCTCTCTCTTTCTCTTTTTCTCTTTCTATCATCATATGATTTTCTCTCGCAACCACTTTCGTGCCACGAGAATCGTTTTCATCGCTGAGAGAAGAGACCGAGGAAAAGGCACCTTCGCTTCGTTTCTTCTCGCTCCTTTACGACGTCACCTTATTCCCTTCCTTTTTCTTCTTTTCTTCTGTTTTCTTTTTCTTCCTTTTCGTCTGTTTCGTATTTTCTTATTTCCTTTTTCTTTGAACCCCTCGTTTCTCAATCGCCGCATATCTGTTCGTAACTGTACGTATTAATATTAATCGGAAACGTCTGTTGATAGTTTTTATTAATTATTAATTAACTAATTTAGATTAATTCGTAAGAGGAATGTTAACTATAAATAAATAAATAAATAAATAAATAAATAATTAATTAATTAATTAAAGAGCGTACGAGGCGATGGTATCGTCGAGAAATCGTTGTGATGCGAGACTTTTTCTACTTTATGTCGAGGAATATAAAGAAAAAAACAAGGAGAGAGAAAGGAAAATATGGAGAAGTGAAAAACAAAAGGGAGCTTACGCGTGTAAGACGGAAAAGGGACTTCCACTTCGATGCGTTCTATTTCACTTTACGTTTTGCACGAACCTAGCAGAGAAAAAGAGAGAGAGAGAGAGAGAGAGAGAGAGAGAGAGAGAGAGAGAGAGAGAAGACGATAGAAAACGATAGAGAGAGTTAAAGCGCGATAAAGTTCGGCTTAAGATGCGTAGTTCAAAAACAATAAGGGGGGCAGACGTAGGATAATAAAATCGTCGGACCGTGATATTTCGCCAGCGGCCGGACGAGTCCGTACCCAGATAATAAAAACTGATTGGTCTTAATGAACAAGGTGAATTATGGTGGCTGACACTATAAACGGCCGACTTTACGTATGGCGGTGCCTGTTTATTGCGGTGCCAATTGAAAGATAATTAGTCCATTTTATTAACTATTACACGACGGGCTTTTCTGCGACATACCGAACGAATTAAACGTATTTTACGATATGTTTCGTCGATATAAAGAAATTTCTAAAACAAGATTCCTGAAACATCTTTATAAACGTAAACCTCTCTCCCTCTCTCTCTCTTTATATATATGTCGGTCTCTCTTTTATCGTCCATTGGGTTAATCCCCCACATAATTTTTTTCATCACCTTCAACCCCTGATCTTTCCTTTTAAAGAATAAAAGGTCCTCGTAATAACAGTTTATAGAAAATATATATTTTGTTATCGATATAAGAGTATTAAAAAAAAAGTCCACGGTCGTTCTCTACAAAGGTAGATATATAATATTATATATAATGATAAAGTTTATGTATAAAAAGTGTCCCAATGAAAAGTGTCCGAGAGGATTATTATGAAATCTAGTGATCCTTATTTTTTTTTTTTTTTTTTTTCGAAGACTCATGGGACAGGTCAATTTTGTCTTCGAGAGGAGACTGATCCTTTTCGTGATATATTTACTGAAACTAGTTTATTAAAAAAATGTGACGACGGATCGATAATCGTTTCGAGGTTTACTAGATTCTAATGAATTATTGATTTTACTCTACTTAATATAGATAGTGTATGTGTGTATAGTATATAGATAATATTAATATATTATATTATATAATTATATGTATGTAATATATATATATATATATATATATATATATATATATATATTATGTATGTATGTGTATACACACACACATACTATTTATATCAAATGCAATAAATATATTATATATATATATATCTCCATGTATATATAAAATATTTGTGTGATATAAAAATTCATATTTAAAAATTGAAATTATTTAATATAAATTTGAAATATTCGAATTTTTGGTTTGATTCCTTCAAGTTCGGACATTCGTACTCATTATAACGTTCATATTAGAATACTTTTAAAACTTCGATTCGTTTTTATACAAATAAATAAATAATATATATTTAATGAAAATGAAAATGTTTTATTCAATGTGGCATAAATGACGTATCAGAATAATAATTTAATTGTACGTTGTAGAATCAATCGTTATATCGATAGAGAGTACACGGTACGCATGAAAGTATTTCGTTCGTGTCCACTTTTATTTTATTAAATATTCCATCCAAAAATGTATCGCCGTGTTTCGTGCAATGATAAAGTCTTTGTTCGATATAACGTTAAAAATTCTACAGTATATCCGGTATATTTCGATGAACAGGTTGTCTGGTATCTTCGGTAACAAAATTTGATTTGATGAGTCGTACTTTGATTTATTCGAAAGCTACATTTATTCTCTTCGTTTCTCCATTCTACATATAGTTCAAAATGCTATTTTCAAATCAATATTTTTCCGATCATTTGCATTCTTTGATGGTCCTTTTTTTTTCTTTTTTTAGTTTATGGAAAAGTATTTACAATCCACGACATATAGAATATGTCTTCGTTAGAAGAATTTCAGTCGAGCATAATCGAAGAATGCATAGTCAGAACATATTGTAAAATATTCAATATTACATAGAGGAAAGATTTTATTAGTTAATGAAAGTTGCCAATACAAATTCTGAATATTTAATCATATTTAATATGTTCTCAATCAGAAACATCGAAATGAATTTATTTACGATTGAAAATTAAAAAAGGAAAATAAATATAACACGGTGTAAAGAAAATTAAAAGATACTTCGGAACGATATGTCGCTTGGTTCGTTTTAATTTAAGATATTTTTTATTCATTCATTTATCTTTTTTTTTTTTAATTTAAGATCTTTTAGGGGATTAAATTAAAATGGGTGAATGTATGATAACGATCTGTAGCTATCGAAAAAAAAATTGGTCTCGAGGTTTTATGGAAAAAAAAGAAAAAAAAAAAAAGAAAAAAAAATCATTAGATTTCGTAATAATCCTGTTTAGGATACTCTATATATTTTTCATATATTGTATATACTGTATATTGTATATTCATATATTGTATATACATACAAATACAAATATATAATATATATACAAAAGTATATATATTTTATATATATAAATATAAAAATATATAAAAATATATATATAAAATATTTATCAAAAAATATAAAGTATAAAATAATTTATATATATAAATATATTGTATATATATATATATATATATAAAACTGTACGCGCACGTATGTCGCGTTTTGTGTATACGTGTGCCTAAGTTTCTTTACACAGTAATAGTCGATCGTGTCGCGCCTACGTAGAGAGCATTGTATCGTGTATGCTGGAAGGCGAAACGTCTCGTTGCGGGAGGTCAGGAACGATAGCTTTTTATAGGACAGCCTGCTCGACTTCTCTGTTTCTTTTTCTCTCTCTCTCTATTCCTTTCTTTTTCTGTTTTTCAGTTTCTACACTGAAAAAAAATCATTCGTTGGTTCGTTCGTTGGTTCAATGACGACATTGAAGATAGAGTAAACAAAGATTTATAGAAAAAGAATGTAAAAAAAAAAGTAGAAAAAAGATTCATGAAAAATCTTCGATGAGTCGTACACGAATATATAATATATGCATATATATATATATATATATATACACACATATATGTGTACCAACGTACATATGTTTTCATGAGAATTCATACCAGACTCGACTTTTCCTTTTGTCGAACGCAATCGCGTCGAGAAAATAAGAAAAGAGTATGTTCTCCCTCGGCGATTATTATTAACGATGAGAGCACGTTATATATATATACATACATATATATGTGTATGTATGTATGTATGTATGTATGTATGTATGTATATATGTATGTATATAAGCCCGGTTGGAATAGGAACGGTCGCGCGACGTTACGAGCGAGCGCGCGAAACGTGACTCGTTGACATTTGCGTATACGCAGGGTGAGAGAGAGAGAGAGAGAGAGAGAGAGAGAGAGAGAGAGAGAGAGAAAGTGAAAAAGAGAAAGAGAGAGAGAGAGAGAAATATATGAAATGCGTGTGTGTCGTTCGTAGGAGAGACGAGTCGGCCTCTCTTTCATCTTACATTTATTTTCGACGTGCGTGCACACACGTACACACGTATATACATATTATATCTATATATGTGTATATGTGTATACATATATATATATATATTTATATACGTAAATGAATTTCAAGGAGACGAGGACGAGGAACTCGCGCCCTTCTCACTCTCAATTATCTTTCGAAGCTACGTAATCCTTGAGGTGGGAAGAGAACGAGAGAAAGAGATGAAGCTACGAAAAAAAGGGATGTGTTAAGAGAGAAAGAGAAAGAAAGAAAGAAAGAAAGAAAGAGAGAGAGAGAGAGAGAGAGAGTGAGAGTGAGAGAGAGAGCGGGAAAGAAATGTAGAGAACGTTGTGCGGGTCAGTTCTTCTTTCCAGGGATATCCCACGCAACACGAATACGAGAGAATAAGAAAGAAAGAGAGAGAAAAAGAGAAAAAGAGACAGACAGCCAAAGAGATAGAGAGAGGGACAGAGAGAGAGAGAGAGAGAGAGAGAGAGAGAGAGAGAGAGATAGAATAAGTTTAGTACGTTTCCTCGGAGCAACGAGTGTCGGACCTTCGCTTTTATTTTTATAGACCGTAGAAGAGAGTGTGGTGTGCGTGGCATGGTCGTCATCACCGTCCTTCCTCTCGCCTACCTCTTTCCTTCTCCTCTTCCTCTTCATCCTTCTTATCCTTCTCTTCATCCTCTTCCACCTTCTCTTCCTCCTATGCCCCCAGCATCAGCAGCTCCCGGGGGGCCGCAGCGTCCAAAGTGCGTAAACGCGCTCGTTCGTTCGTTCGTTTCTTCCTTCCTTGCTTCTTTACTTCTTTACTTCGTTCTTTCGGTCTTTTTCTCTTTCTGACTCTTTCTCTCTCTTTCTCTCTCTCTCTCTCGTTCGGTAGAGCAACCATACGGAGAAATCGAGTTCTAGGAATCTACTGGGACTAGGAAGAAACTTTGCGTCGTCGTCTCGGTATGTAACCATCGATACGGATTTTCCATGCAAATGGTACATCGTTACGCGTGGAACTCGCTCGCTACTAGATAGAAAAGAGGAGAGGGAGAGGGAGAGGGAGAAGACCTTCTTTCTATATCTTTCAACCCTTTCCACGTTTCGCTAACAACTACCAGGACTATGCACACTACGTTCAGACTCTACCTACTACGTACGTTTTACTTTACATAGAGAGAGGGAGAGAGAGAGAGAGAGAGAAAGAGAGAGAGAGAGAGAGAGAGAAAGAGACATACGAGTCCCTTCTTCTTCTTTCTTCTTCTCTCTCTCTCTCTCTCTCTCTTTCTTTTTGCAATAGAAAAAAAATAGAAAAGGAGAAACATAAGAAAAATCGAGAGAAAAAAGAAAGAAATAGTTATTTGTTTCGAGGCAAACCGCAAAGCCGAATTAGTTTTTAATCGACCGTTTTATGGGCAACTATAAAGTCGCCACTTTTTTTTTTCCTTTTTATTCTTTTTTCATTTTGATAAGAACAAAGTATTCTGCTTCCTGCTTGTATTTATCTCTTTCTCTCTCTTTCTTTCTGTATGTGCACGTGTATATATATATATATATATATATATATATATATACCATACTTAGCTGTGTGTTTCTCTATCCTACGTTTCAGGTACTTTTGAGCCCTTTTAGAGATGAAAGTCTCTCTCTCTCTTTCTCTCTAGATATACGAACATCGATACATTCGAGCAGACCAACCCAAATAAATATTTAGTCGTAACTTCGTGCCGCGTGGTCGTTTACAACGTATTATGTGTACTCATGCTCCTTGGGCAGGTGTAAAACGTTCGAGTAAACTTCGAAGGAACAGGAGATGGAATAGAAATAAAGTTGCCGAAAGAGTCGACGACACGATGGCCACCGTCGTGTCGGTACGTTTATATCGTCTCTCTCTCTCTCTCTCTCTCTCTGTCTTTCTATCTCTATCTCTATCTCTCTATCTTTATCTTTCTATCTCTCTTTTTTATTTCTTTTCTCGTCTCCGACTTGTTTCTTTACTTCGATCAGATTTCTAATTCCTTTCCTCACACCGCCGCGAGATTAATACTCCACTCGTTGCTTGGTGAAATTACAAAATCCGTCGAGATTTTATTTTATTCAATTTCTTCTTTTTACTTTTTTTTTTTGGAAATATTTACGAGAAATTTCATTTATTAAATATCGAAATATTGAATTAAATTTGGATAATTTATTGATTGTTCAGTGGAAATTAGAGTATTGGAACGTATTATAGAGAGAAACAAAGTCTAGCTATTCGTAAAGAATATGGAAATTGAAGATAAAACAGCAAACAAAAGAGAAGTAATTTTCGAAAGATCGAGAAATAATGAAGAAACGAAATTAGAGATTAGAAATTATATTTCTAATTACGCGATTCCACTCGTTCTTTTTTTTTCGTCGTTATAAGTCGTGTTATAAAAGTCATTAATAAAAAAAAAAAAAAAAAAAAAAAAAGAAAAAAATGATTGGTATCTTAAATTCAAAAGCAAACAAAAAAATGGAAATACGTTATATCTTTAGGATGATTTTAGTATGATCGATGCAAGAGATGATTCGTTATTGCAGAAAGATCCGTTGCCGATTCGCGGAGGCAAGGTCGATCTTTCAAATTGTTGACCTTGAATGGCAATGCTAAGTAGGAGCATACGTCGGTCGAAATAAATCAAGAGAAGCAACCGAGTGTCTTTGCTTTTCGCGCGAGCGTGACCGATCGCTGACGTTTTAAAACGACGCACGTACTTTAAAATGGTGGATCGAAAAAGAGTGCATAGTGACTCGTTCCGTCTTCGTCGTGTAAAAACCTTGGAGATCGACGATTCTCGTGTTGAGGATAAGTTAAATCTTCTCCCTCTTTCTCTCTCTCTCTCTCTCTCTCTCTCTCTCTCTCTCTCCTTCTCTTTTCCTCTCTGTCTCTCTCTTTTTCATTTCTGACGCAAATCGAAAGCCTCGTTCTAAAGTTGCGCGATTCCGTTTCACCGCTGGAGATTCGTTTCTTTTTTCTTTCTTTTTGTCGTTTTTTTCCTTCTTTTATTCTTTTTCTTTTTCTTTCTCTCTCCTTTTTTTTTTCTTCACGGTATTACGACGAGCTACCACGGCGATTATTCGGCGATCGACGATTTCGCGCCACGGTCTAATGCCTCGGATTTACGTAGAAAAAGATACGATGAGTCAGACGGATCTGGTTAGATAAAGACGAAATACTAGATATTTGCGGTCGATCTTAACTGCATTTTCACCAGAAATCGTGGCCATCCGAATCGACTGGTAAATCTATGATTAAACTATCAAAAGTATTACAGGTATTAAATGTTTCTTTGAAACATGTGATTTGTTTATATCAGAAGAATCACAGAATTGTCGTAAAATTTGACTATTAATAGCTATAGTTGTAAAATATCATAAAGAATTAATTTTGCTTTTTCATACTTCTTTTGTAATTATTATTTTATGATTATAACGAAAGAAATTATATGATTTTGCGATAACCATTTCATTGTTATCGATAGTCCGAATAAACGATCCAAAAGATTAGTGTTACGTTATGTACTCGTAGATCGTTCTTCTTTCAATAATATTAAAAGAAAATTTTATTTACAAAATTAAAAATAAAAAACAAAGAAAAAGGAAAAGAAAAATCTGAAAAGAATCTTAGTATTTAATATCAAAACGAAATATTACTTTCAGACGAAATATTTCATTATTTCGAAATATTAATTTCGATGAAACATTGCTAAAATGAAATGAAATGAAATTTTGAATTCTTACTCTTAATATTATTATTATAATTGTTATTGTTATTACTATTATTATTATTGTCGTTATAATAGACTTCGTCGTAATATCTTGCACACATTTATTTCGATTTAAAACATATGTGAAAGTAGATGCGAATATATATCCACGTAGAATATTATCCTTCGGATTCGAATGGAATCAACGCTTCGTTTTATTTCGACCCTGAACACATTTACTGTTTCGTATTAGGAAGTGGTATCGCAAGATTTCGTAGCGTAGGTTTTCTTTTCGGTGCAAGGTCGAGAAATGTGCACGCGAGAGAGATTCGACGGCATGTATATATATATATATATATATGTGTGTATATATATGTGTATGTATGTATGCGACTACGCCGAAAGATAAATCGTACATCTATTTTTTCCACAGAGTTTGGACGTCTCGCGAGAGTGAATTTCGAAACATTTTCCACTTAGAGTCGAACGTTACCTCTACACACATATACCACACAAATATATAACACGTATGTACGTATATACATACGTCTCCTCGTCGCGAACGTGGGCGTATATATGTACATCAAAGGTAATGTCTACAGCACTATGTATCGATTCGATACATCGGCTTTTCATAGAAGTATAACAATAATTTCTCCTCGTGGAATTAGAATAATATCGATTTTTTCTTGGTGCGTTAACTTGAAAATAAGAGGAAAATGTAAGAAATAAAAAAGAAAATAATACACGAAATGTTTCTTTTCTTTTTTCTTTTTATATTTTTTAGAAGAAAATTTAATACCGTCTGGCGAGTAAATATATTAAATATAACAAATATAAAGTATTAATATATAACATAAAATGTATTATGTATTACAAAATATTTAATAGACAAATATAAATATTTGAATAGAAAGAAACAAAATGTTAATGTAGTGTTAACGTAATTATTTTTTTTATAATAAATTTTAAATCTCCTTGCGCATATATATAGTGTATATATATATATATGTATATAGTGTATATATATATATTATCCGGTGCATTAACTCGCATTAAAAATTAATATATTATAATTTTGCAATTACATGCATTTAACGATTAATAATAGATATTATACTTAACTTTAAATCCCTGGTTGGATGAAACGACGCGAATTTCTCTGCCAAAAATCATCTACGTCTTTTTTTCTTTGAAAATCCTCTTTCGCCATATTTCGTAGAAACGAAGCCTAATTCGAGCGTGCTAAGAGATGGTTGTAAGAAGAACAAGTAGAAGAAGAAGAAAAAGGAGAATGAGAAGAAAAATAAGAAGAAGAAGAAGAAGAGGAGGACAAAGTAATAATAAAAAAAGAAAAGAATTAAAAAAAAGAAGAAATAATACAAAATAAAAAGAGAGAGAGAGAGAGAGAGAGAAAGAGAGAGAGAAAGAAAAAAGATTTGAAAAGCCTTTTTTGAACTCGCGAAACGGCACGTTTCCTATGATAGAATCGTTCGTCGTTGAACGTGCTATTCCTCTGGTACGATTGAAAACTATCAAATCGGTATTGGCGATATCGAAACTAGCTCGAAAAATCATCTACCGCTTACAAGGAAAGAGAGAGAGAAAAACATAGAGAGAGAGAGAGAGAGAGAGAGAGAGAGAGAGAGAGAGAGAGAGAGAGAGAGAGAGAGAATGAGTGACGCACACGGCACTTCGATTAAATCGATCCCGAAAGAACGAATAACATTCGTGAGGAATCATTGCTACGATTCGATACGACACGTACATAAGAACGCGTGTAGAGAGCGTCACAGCGAGTTCTCACGATCGATTCGTCGACGTCTACGTTCCTACGTAGTTAGATATCTACGTAGGTAGCTACGTACAACACATAGACGGATTATGGTAACCTACGTAAGCACCATCGGCAAGCATCATCGATCCTTCGAGTTTCGACTTTCGAACGATCCGAGAAAATTACTTTAGAAAGAGAGACGGAGATAGGGTAAGGGAAAGAGAGGAAGAAAGAGAGAAAAAGAGAGAAAGAGAGAGACAGACAAGAATTTTCCCGTTCGGGATCGAGGGCAACGAGCCTTTCCCAAAGTCTCTCTCGGTCTTCCTCCATCGCAAACATCATCGTCCGTTCTTGGAACAGCTGGCAGTGTCGTTGGTACGACATAGTCTTTTGAATTTTTCCTCCTCTTCTTTTTTATCATTTTGCATCGAATAAATGTTTGTTATGTATTATTATTGATTTGTTTAATCGATTTCGTTAATCGATGAGTTAGTTCGTCGACACATTTATTTTATATATTATTTTATCGATATGAAGGGAAGATACACGTTAATGTAGAAAAGAAAAGAAACAGAGAGAGAGAGAGAGAGAGAGAGAGAGAGAGAGAGAGAACGCGAATATGGAGAAGGAACGATACGAGAGAGAGAGAAAGAGAGAGAGAGAGAGAGAGAGAGAGAGAAAAGGAGTACGTTCGGAACGGGACAATACTTATTCCGCTGCATCTCGCGAGGTAGAGATATATAGCGATCGAGGTCAATGGTTAGTCCAAGGTCTCGGGTTCAAACCCCGGTTCAACGCGGCTCGACGCTTCCTCCCGCAAACAACAAGCTCCGTTCCTAGAATAGTCGTCGACTCTTCTGCGACCGTACGAGAGAGAGAGAGAGAGAGAGAGAGAGAGAGAGAGAGAGAGAGAGAGAGGGTGGACCAAGTCTCTTCTCTCTCTCTCTCTCTCTCTCTTTTCATTCCCAACCAAATCCTTCTTCCGTTCATTTCCTTCCTTCCGTTCGTTGGTTCGTTCGTTCGTATAGCCATCCATCTAAAAGTTTGATGAATTTTGAAAAAGATTCTCGTCCTTTTTCTATCTTCCTCGATTTTATTTTCATATCCGTGTCCACGAGAACGATAATCTTATGGTGAAATGAGAAGTTGAATCTCGCGAAGGAGGCGATTACAACCGGATAAACCGGCGGTCACGCCCAAATCGTCGACGATCGTATCTCTCTTTCGACGTTAGCGGCAGCAAGTAAGAGACGTAGGTGTTTGTTTGTATGTGTGTATTTGTGTATGTATGTTTGTATCGAGTTTATACTTCGATAATGTTCTCTCTTCTTTCTCTCTCTCTTTCTTTCTCTGTCTGTCTCTGTCTCTCTTTTTTTTATTATCAGTTTGCCAGCCCTTTTAATGGTAAGAATAAACTTAAATGAAAAAACAATTAGGCGTATGTCTATTCTTTATTACAAATAAGGTAGAGAGAGAGAGAGAGAGAGAGAGAGAGAGAGAGAGAGAGAGAGAGAGAGAGAGAGAGAGAGAGAGAGAGAGAGAGAGAGAGAGAGAGAGAGAGAGAGAGAGAGAATTCGTTATCTTGTTTATTGTCCAAGAAATGTCGCAATTTTGTTTAAAATTTTTGTGTTGTAACTATAACAAATAATTGTGATAAGTAACTATAACAAATAACAATTATAGTATTATATATTTTTACGAAAATAAAGTAACTAGGAATTCTTCAAAATAATAATTTCATCATTTATTATCATTTATCATATTATTGTTATTATTGTCGTCAATGTTATTTAATCATTTAATTTGATTAATTTAGAAATAATTCGATATTGACAAATTCATGTTCCTTCCTTCTCTTTAAATATTATTATATCCTTTCTTTCAATATCTTGATATTTCCAAATAAAATTGTCAAACGCATAGTGATGGGACATCGATTGATGAATGGAAATGTTTGGAGAGAATCTTTTCTTTTTTTTTTTTTTTTTTCTTTGATAAAAGAAACTGAATTCAATCAACTTGTTCTGAACATTATGATTTCTTATGATTTCAAAATAGGATTTGACGTCGTTTATAGATATAGATATATAGGTAAGATAAGTCCGGGGTGCGATGGTCCAGTTTTTTTTCTTTTTTTTAAAGCTTCGCTTCATTGCAAACATTAATCGATATCCAATGCAAAAAGATATATCTGTAAATGCAAATACATGACAAAATTATAATATTAGGATAGAATTGAAAAACAATAGTTTTTAATTTGTTTTAAAAAACAAAAAGGAAGAGAAAAATAAACAGAAATTGTTTCTCACGCACAAGGTCATCTCATCCGGATTGTCCGGTTTATGTGATTCCGTGATTCAGGGTTTCATGGTCCAAAGTAAAAAAGAAAAACAGTTTCGAACATAACAGAAAGATAAATTCGCATAAGACCTCTTTACAAAAATCATACGAAGTGAAAAGATGTTAAACATAGTTCGTAAATTCATTAATCACATATCGCACAAATCGAATTCAATCGTTTCGTTTCGTTTCGTTTCGTTTCGTTTCGATGTACAAACAAACATTGTTTGATATATTCGGGATTATCTTCTTCCTTAAAATTGTCTTTAGATTATTACAATATAAAATCTGAAAAATGTTCTGTTCGTTTTAGAGAAGACGTTTACGTGTAGATTCATTTGAATTTTTAATACTTTTTGTTACGTTTGTCGTTTGAATCCTACTTTGCTAATTTTTTGAAGTACACTCGATGACGTAGGTATCTTATCGGGGATTGGATTAATTTTATTTATCATAGTGTTTGCAGTGTCCGTCATCGGATTATTTTTATTAATTGCGTGAGAAAAAGCAGATGAGACAGGTTTTGTTTATTTATTTTCTTTTATATTCCTTCTACGGTTACGCGAGACACGTATTGTTTTTCTTTCATTTAAGAAAACGCATAGTAGATCTTCCGTTCGTTTAAAATGATTAAAACAAAGAATAAAAATGTGCCATCTCCGTAAGCAAAACGAGTTTTAACGTCGTAAGAACGTAACAATGTATGATTTTATGATGGGTCAACTATTTCCGAAAAAAAATCGAGCCATTTAATCCGTGAGTCAGGGAGTAATGATTCACTTGTTTTTTTCAATAATGCTGCGACGATATCTCATCGCACGAATATAAACATAACCTTTAAAATACCGTATTAATGTACTATATTAAAAGAAGAAAATGAAAAAAAAAAAAAAAAAACAAAAAGAGAAAAATTTCGTTGTAATAAATTATTAATAAATTATGGTTTACAGAAAAAGTAGAAGAAAGCAATTTCAATTCGATATCACGAATAATTGCCTTTAATTTTTTGAATCGAATGAAACGTACTCTTTCTTTATTTTCTTCACGATTATTGCTAATAACTTATCAGTCATCATCGTTGAAAATATAATTTTCTTTCCATCAAACATTATCATTAAAAAATATTACTAAAAATCGTACTATATCTACGAATTACGACGACGAGTCGTCATACCGACAGGAACTGTTCGGTATGATTATATTTGATCGAACGAAACAAATTTTATTCCGAAAGAAAATGACTTGGTAAATTTGAAAATGATAGATGTAACGTGTTGCTAGAAAGTAATATAAAAAAAAAAGAAAAAAAAAAGAAAAAGAAAAAGAAAGAAAGACGGAAAGACCAGAAAGATAGCAATAGAGACAAAATTAGATTTAACGCGTTACTAGAAAATGATTAAGAGAGATATAGATAGAGAGACAGAGTTAGATAGATAAATAGACAGATACATAGATATATAGATATATAGATAGATAGATAAAAACAGAGAGAGAAAGAAAGAAAGAGAGAGAGAGAGAGAGAGAGAGAGAGAGAGAGGAAACAAGCTCGTTGGTAAGAAATTACGAGTACTCCGGGCAATGTTCGCTGGATGGATCGTCCCGGTACGTTCAAACATCATAATCCCACAATAAAATCGTGCTTGATTTATCTGCCAATAAAAGCTTATTGGAAACATATGTTTCGGTGTGCTGCTGCCAAAACCGGTCGGCCGTGCGATCTTGTTCGGTCGGCGGGGTGCGGCGTGGCACGGCGTGGCGTGGCGTGGCGTGGAGCGACGCGCCGGTGCTGAGATCGTTCTGAATCACGCGTACGGTTTTAAATCGGACGCCGTCGTAAAGACCGTGATTCCTTCTTTTCGTTCTTCTTTTTCTCCTTCTTCTCCTTCTTTTTATTATTTTTCCTCTTTTTTTCTTTTTCCTTCTTCTTATCCTTAACCTCGAGTTCCTCCACTTCCACCTCTATCTCCTCCTCTCTTTGATTTTCGTATATAATTTACTTACGTGCGACATCAACGACTCCGTCTTTCCGTCTTTCCATCTTTCTTTCTCTCTCTCTCTCTCTCTTTCTTTTTTTCTCTTTTTTTATTTTTTTATTTTTTTCACGACCTCTCAAACGAGAAATGCATGATGTAAGGAATACTTGAAAAGGATGAAAAGTAAAAAAAAAAAAAATAATAAAGAGTACTTGTATCCGGTAAGGGAGGTCCAGTCGAAGGGTTAAGAAGGTTCTCGCTTATCTTTCTCTCTCTCTCTCTCTCGCTCTTTCTGTCAGTCTTTGAAAAAAAGAGAAAAAAAGAATGTAAGAAAGAGATAGATAAAAAGACAGAGAGAGAGAGAGAGAGAGAGAGAGGAAAAGAGAGCGCACGATGAAAGAATTAAGGGGTCCTCCATGCTCGCGAAGGCGGCACTCATAAAGTGCCCGTAGCACGACTGGTCTTGACATTCGGTGACATCCTCGCGCTCTTTACGATCGTTTAACGAATCGTTCCGTGATTCTTTTTCGAGCGGGTCCCTCGTTAAAAAGCCGCGGGAGCCGTGCGAGACTTAACGATCGTTACGTCTTTTATATCTATCTGTGTTTCTCTTTCGGCGTAACAACAAAAAAATGTATATAAACGGATAGTACATAAATAAAAGGTACGAGGTTGTGCCTGATTGAATTCTTATCATTTCTCTCGTTTTTTTTTTTCTCTCCGTTTGTCTCTCTGTCTGTCTATCTGTCTATTTCTCTGTCTCTCTGTCTCTCTGTGTTCTGTCCGTTTCGTCTCTTTTTAATCACGTTTCTCTTAAATTTTGTGAATTTTTTTATTTTTAGTTTTATCTCTTTTATTTTTGTTTAGCCTTAATTTACATCCTCCTGAGAACTCGATCACGTTCCTTTATCGTTTTTCTATTTGTTTTATTTCCGTCTATCTTTTTTTATGTTATGTATCTCAAGTTCGTCGACGTTAATTTACATTTTTGAATAAGTCAATAACGCCGTTATCATTTTTACGTTTTATCTCTTTCTTTATCATATAATATATATATATATATATATATATATATATATATATATATATATACACACATTACACATACATATATACATATATATATATATATAATTTTAAATATTATAGTTTAATTTTGTCTCGGTTAATTTGGATTTATGTTTACATCTTTATTATAACACATTTATCCGTTTCATGGAAACTGTTAAAAACTTAATGTATTCTATCTGTACTATCTCTATTTTTTGCATACATCTAGAACGCTCGGTAAGTGGGTTTTAACGTTTAGAAAGAGAGAGAAAGAGAAAGAGAGAGAGAGAGAGAGAGAGAGAGAGACAGAGAGAGAATCTTATTTCTAGTTTCGCTAGTGCCTCTCATCGGGATATCCAGAGTCGCAAGAGAGCAAGTTGTTCCGTGATATATATTTATCTCGAAGAGCTCTTCCACGAGCGACGTATTAGATTCGACAGAATGAGAACGGTGTGTCGTACGTGATATTAAAGCTCTATGGATATTCCAATGAATATGTACTTTATATATTTGTAGAATATTCGAAGCGGTGCCAAGTACGTGCCTCGTGCATCTTTGTGACTGATATTTAACCTCCTTTCAATAATTCCTTTATTTTATAAAGTTTTTCTTTTTTTTCGTGTTATTTATTTATTTATTTATTTATTTATTTATTTACTTTTATAAAAATCGACAACTTTCTTCTTTTTTTTTTCTCCTATAAACTTTCGTCGCTATCTGATCATTACGTATTACTTTCTTCTGCAAGCATATTTGCTCAATTTATTCTCTCTCTCTCTCTATTATTTCGTTTACATTTCTATAAACATTCTAAAATAAATAATATGTAAATGATAATATATAAATATATAAATAATAATAAAGAATATATAAACAAATAATACGCAAAATAAAAGGTACGTATTACATTCGATCTGATGTTTTATCGGAAGTATTTGCAAAAAAGATAAAAAAAAAAAAAAGAAAAAAAAAACAAGAAGAAGAAGATGAAAAAAAGAAAAAGATTCTGTAGAAAGTAATTCGATCGAAACGTACGAATAACTTTATTCTAACGATAATTTTAGTATCAAGATCGTCTGATAAAAAATTAAATTGGAATCTTGTATCGAAGTTAAAAATAAAAATAAAAGAATTAATAATAACAGTAGATAGGATGCTCGTTCTCAATTTGACTCTTTTCGATTTCTACCGAAAAAAGTTTTTAGAAAGGTGATTCTCGATTACGCGAAAGCTATTTGGTTATCGTAATCATCGAACGATATTCTTCGATCGCCATAAGAACAGGCCGTTATCGTCACCGCAAAGAGCACCGTGTGCTCGTACCACCGGTTCTTCGGTTACGTCGCGTCGAACAGTCTACGGGCCCGTACCCTTATCGGTAATAGTCTTATCGGATATAGGTATCGAAGGTTTCATCGTGCAAGGAACGTCGAAAGGGGTTCCTCTTCGACGTAATATCGCTACTACTACTATCGCTCGGGAGTAATATCGCGTAAAGAAATAAAAAAAGTGATTTGCTCAACGATTATTTTATTAGAAAGTACCATTTTCTTCCTTTTTTTCTTTTTTTTTTTGTAATGCTCCAAGGTTTTTAATGTCCTCTTTATCGAAATCGAATTAAAGATCGAATAAAAGTAATAAGAATGTGAGAATCGTTCGATGAACAAACGTTGAAATTATTTTTGAAGAAACGTTAGGAAAATGTATATCGTGTGAGAAATAAAAATTTGAATCATTTTCTATACGACTATTTTATTAGAAAATTCTATTTCGTCTTTTTTCTCTCTTCTTTTCTCTTTTGTAATGCTCGAAGGTTTTTAATGTCCT
>NC_057700.1:4313603-4337824 GCF_014466175.1 Vespula pensylvanica | reverse complement strand
CATTTTCCATACGACTATTTTATTAGAAAATTCTATTTTATCTTTTTTCTCTCTCCTTTTCTCTTATGTAATCCTCGAAGGTTTTTAATGTCCTCTTTGTCGAAATCGAATTAAAGATCGAATAAAAGTAATAAGAATGTGAGAATCGTTCGATGAACAAACGTTGAAATTATTTTTGAAGAAACGTTAGGAAAATGTATATCGTGTGAGAAATAAAAATTTGAATCATTTTCCATACGACTATTTTATTAGAAAATTCTATTTTATCTTTTTTCTCTCTTCTTTTCTCTTTTGTAATGCTCGAAGGTTTTTAATGTTCTCTTTATCGAAATCCAATTAAAGTTCTATTAAAGATAATCATAATGATAACAAGATCGTTTGTTGAAATAAACGTTTAATTGCATTGAAATTATTTTTCAAGAAATGTTAAAAAAGCGTGTTTTGTATAAGAAATAAAAACTGGAATCATTTCCTTTACGACCGTATTATTAGACAATTCTATTTTGACTCTTTCTCTCTCTTTTGTGATCCTTGAAAGTTTTCAATGACTTCTTTATCGAAATCGAATGAAAGATTAAATATATAATTGTAATAATAATAATCATTTTTAAATAAAAATTTAATCGTATAAGGAAGATTTCTTCAAAAACATTTAATAAGCACACGAGACAAGTAACAAAAACTAATATTATTTTCATTTTAACGATTATTTTATGAGAAATTTCAAAATTTCTCTGTCTTTCCCTTTCTCTTATCTATTATCTTCGAAGTTCGATCGAAATCGAATTGAAGTTTGAATATGTTATCATAATAATAAGGATCATTTTTAGATAAAAATTTAACCGCGTAAGAAAAATTTTTTTATGAGATGTCAGAAAAATGCATATCGTAAAGAATATAAAAATTAACGTAAGAAATATAAAAATTAAATTGATTTGCGGATAAATTATTTTATTAGAAATTTCTACTTTCTCTCTCTCTCTCTCTCTCTCTCTCTCTCTCTCTCTCTCTCTCTGTCTTTCTCTCTCTCTCTCTCTCTCTCTCTCTCTCTCTCTCTCTATCTATCTATCTCTTTCTCTCTTTCTCTCTTATATCATCCTCAAAGAAATTTCGTCAAAATCGAATTAAAACCATATAGAGTATAATCATAATAATAAGAGGATTTTTTTCGAATAGAAATTTAATCGCTTAAGAAAAAATTTCTTGATAAATATGGAAAAAGTAAATATCACCTAAGCGCATAAAAACTACAGTAATTTATCGAAAAATTATTTTTTTAGAAATTTCTACTTTCTCTCTCTCTCTCTCTCTCTCTTTCTCTCTTATATCATCCTCAAAGAAATTTCGTCAAAATCGAATTAAAACCATATAGAGTATAATCATAATAATAAAGAGGATCATTTTCGAATAGAAATTTAATCGCGTAAGAAAAAATTTCTTAATAAATATGGAAAAAGTGAATATGACGTAAGCGCATAAAAACTACAGTAATTTATCGAAAGATTATATTTTTAGAAATTTCTACTCTCTCTCTCTCTCTCTCTCTCTCTCTCTCTCTCTCTCTCTGTCTCTTCCTCTTGTATCATTCTTAAAGAAATTTCAGCGAAATCGAATTAAAGACCGAATAGAGTATAATCATAATAATAAAGAGGATCATTTTCGAATAGATATTTGACCGACGAAAGAAAAAATTTCTTAATAAATATGAGAACAATGCACATCACTTAACTGCATCAAAACTAAAGTAATTTATCGAAAAATTATATATTTAGAAATTTCTACTCTTTCTCTCTCCCTCCCTCTCTCCCTCTTTCTCTCTCTCTCTCTCTCTTGTATCATTCTCAAAGAAATTTCATCGAAATCGAATTAAAGACCGAATAGAGTATAATCATAATAATAAAGAGGATCATTTTCGAATAAATATTTGACCGGCGTAAGAAAGATTTCTTAAGAAACGTCCGCGAAGAGGATCATCGACACGGTAGAAGAGAATTTCCGAGAAAGCGCCTTGCCTTCCCGACGCCAGCTGTCCTTGGCGAGAGGCAATGATTTCTTCTGGCTCTTCTGCAAGCTGGCATCCGCCCACCAGACGGTCGGCAGTCGTCCGCGGTGCTCTCCTCGAACTTACCCGGCCTCGGCCCAACACCGACAGTAGAGTATTCGAGGCCTGTGCTCTGCGTTGCCTTTTCCTACGAGAGAAAGAGAGAGAGAGAGAGAGAGAGAGAGAGAGAGAGAGAGAGAGAGAGAGAGAGAACTTGAGTGGGCCGAGGCCCCGACACGACCCCGTTATTACACGGGCCCCGACCTCTTATACAGACCACTCCAAATTTCTATGTTCTTATTTTTCTTTTTTATGTGTATTTCGAAAATCCATACAATTAGTTCGATAAAGGAAATTTCGTGGACTTAGATCATTCGGTTTTATCATTCGAACGATCTCATACGACGTAGAATTGTATCTTTATTTTTTCTTTTTCTCTTTTTTTCTTTTTTTTTCTTTTTTTTTTTTTTTTTTTTTTTTTGGATATATACGATGTCGTTAATGAATTTGTTTGTAAGATTTGGAACGTTAATTTATTCGAGATACATACATACATATTCGCATATATATATGTGTGTGTGTATATACATGGAATACATTGAAATGATATATAGAAATGTATTTTTATTCTTTTTGACTATAAATACGATTGCATTAATGAATTAGTTTCTAAGATTAGAAACGTTAATTTATTCGAGGTACATATATACACATACATATAGATATATATTGAATACATAGAAATGATATATAAAAATGTATCTTTATTTGTTTTAACTATAAATACGGTCTTAATAATGAATTAGTTTCTAACATTAGGAATGTTAATCTATTTGAGATACATACATACATATATATATATATATATACGTACATGGATACACACACACACACACACACACACACACACATATTTGTTTTCTTTCATCATGCGTTTAATTTAAGAAATATTTGAAATTATTTCAATAGAGTAATATTCAAATATAATAGTCACCGAATGTTTCATTATACGATAATAAAGAAAGATAAATGATTGGTCTATTTAACTATACATTATCTTGATTTAGTGATACCCTTTCGTTCGAAATACGCCTTTGGCACGGAATCTGTATTTAAATTACGCACAAGACGTATCGTATCGTATCGTATCGTATCGAATCATTTCGTATACGTAGTAGCTAACTTGTTGATATTTTATTCTTAGTTTTGTTTATTATCTACGATACGTGAGAAAAAATTTTCCTTACCTTGGTAATAGTACAGAATAAAGTACGTGCTACGTGATAACAATGTTTGTACTTAAATACATACAAACATATTTACACACATACGTACATATATACATACATACATACGTACGTACGTACGTATTTACACACATACTTACATATATACATATATACATACATATATATATAAATACAACATATATATGTACATACATACACAACAGTATAAGCACGTGCTCGTTACGACTCATAAAAATTGCGTACATATCATAAATATACATATACATATACATAAATATATATAAATATGTATACAATATATACATGTACATATATATATATATATATATATATATATATATATATATATATTACTATTTACTAAAACGATATTTATTTCGTTCATAAAAATATTCACGTATTATCTATTGCGTTTGAATATTTTACAGATGGCCAAATACGTATCACGTATGATGACACGTTTGACCGTCAAAGAAAATCTTATTCTTTGAGAAAATTCAAACCAAGATTTCAACTTCCAAGACTTTTGTACCGTACTTAAGGTAATTCATTAAAAAAGTGATCATCGCGTAGTAATTAATACTCGTTTCGTTAAAACCGAGTCAAGAATCGGTCATCCCATTGTGGACACAGGTGGGTCGTCGTCTTAAGGCCTCGTTTATAATGTTTTACAAGCAAGCTTCATCTTTCTATTGACCGCAAATGAATATTTCTTTTCTTTACACTCACTTTTTACGCTCGCGAGTATCTTCTATTGACTCATTTCTTGTTTTATTCTGTTTTGTTTTATTTCTTGTTTTGTTTTGTTCGTAATTATTTCTCTCTTTCTTCCCTCTCTCTCTCTCTCTCTCTCTTTCTCTTCTTTTTTTTTTAATTTTCTTCTTTTTTATACAACAAGTTATCTATTAGTCAGTCGTACCGACGTGACGTAGTCTTACGTATTTTTGTCAGTTCAATTTGTGAAAGTCTTTCGTTATTCAACAAACGTCTCGATATTACGATTGATGAATGTAATAATATATGATACAGTGCTACGACTTTCAGTAGTTTGAAATGATTTATGATACATACATACATACATACATACATACATATATATATATATATATATATATATATATATTCGTTATATTACAATATTAGACGACGAATATAAAAATACACGATGAATCAAAAGTTTCAACGTAACTTTAAAAATCAATTATTCTTCTTTGAAAAGAATTTTATTCCAATTCATTTTCCTTTTTTTCTTCTTCTTCTTCTTCTCGTTTTCTTTTTCAAGTTGTAAAACTACATGACTATTTTATTACACTATACGTCGTTAAATATATACGATATTCGTTACTACTTCATATTATATGATAAAATGTAAGTACATAAATACATATGACGTAAGATTCAAGTAAATGACAATTTTTGTTTCTTTTTTTTTTTTTAGAAGAAAGGAGATGAAAAATTATTGTTAACTAATTTTGGAATAATTTTCTCACCGTCAAGTACATGAACGTGTTAAGAGTCGAAGTATTCTTCCGCGTGTTCGCAAAGGGGGTGAGTAGGGGTGGGAAAGAAAAGAAAAAGGAAAAAAAAAAAAGAAAGAAAAGGATAGGAATTGAAAGTAGCACGATATCTTTTTGAAAAGGAGCCAAGTTTATCGCATTAAATCGAGCAAGCGGGATTATTGGCTGTACCAAACGACTTGTCGGATGTATCGTCGTAAAAGCGTAGCTTGTTTTTAAGGTCAAGGCCAGAATGAATTTATTGGCTTTCGAAAGTATCCGATACTAGCCAAGAAGTAGTAGAAGAAGGAGAAGAAGAAGAAGAAGAAGAAGAAGAAGAAGAAGAAGAAGAAGAAGTAGAAGAAGAAGAGACTGTCTATTATTTTTACGAATACTTATTCTCTTTCAAGACGAGAGTAAGTAAGCGAGTAAGTAAGTAAGTAGTTACTCTGTTACTCGATCGTTTATTCGAATCTTTCGTATCTTTCTGTTTTATCGTTCGACGTTGCACATTTTTTCTTTTTCTTTTTCTTTTTTTTTTTGTTACTTTTTTACGAGCAGTCACAGAAGAAATCATTCATTTAAAGTGACTCGAAGAAAAACCGATTTTATCTTTCTATGGAGTGGAATCGAGACAAGTGTCGAATTTTATTTTTATTTACGATTTTATACTTGAAATATTACGAGATTATCTATCTTTTACGAGAAACGTATGTGTGTGTGTGTGTGTGTGTGTGTGTGTGTGTATAAATAATGTGAAATATATCTTGGAAAGAAACTCGTTTGATTTCTTCTCGTTTTAATAACGAGTATATACTATAATATTTTCTACGAATTCGATGCAAGCACAATCGCACCTGCCATTGAGATACTCTGCACGTCGAAGGAGCACGCATGAATCACGATTCCAGGAAGCTCGTAAGGATTAAATGGAACGGATATACTGTTAATGAGAATGATATCGTATCTATTGTATTAGTTTTGTTTTTTTTTTATTTTTTTATTTTTTCTTTTTTTGATAAAGAAATGAGAGAAATAGATACAGTTTTTTAAAAATTCGAACACATTAGTTTTGTTAGTTTTGTTTATTCATTTATTTATTTTTTTTATAAAGAAACAAGAAAAGTAGATACAGTTTCCTTCCAAACATTTTAGTTTTATATTAGTTTTAGCTATTTATTTCTTCTTATAAAGAAACAAGAGAAACAGATATAGTTTTCTTAACATCCAAATATATTAGGTTTATATTAATTTTATTTATTATATTAATTTTATTTATTATATTAATTTTATTTATTTATTTATTTATTTTTTTTTTTTTATAAGGAAACGAGAGAAAGAGATACAGTTCTCTTAAAATCTAAATATATTAGTTTTGTATTAGTTTTATCTATTTATTTTTTCTTATAAAGAAACAAGAGAAACAGATATAGTTTTCTTAACATCCAAACATATTAGGTTTGTGTTAATTTTATTTATTATATTAATTTTATTTATGTATTTATTGTTTTTTTTTTTTTTATAAGGAAACGAGAGAAAGAGATACAGTTCTCTTAAAATCTAAATATATTAGTTTTGTATTAGTTTTATCTATTTATTTTTTCTTATAAAGAAACAAGAGAAACAGATATAGTTTTCTTAACATCCAAATATATTAAGTTTATGTTAATTTTATTTATTATATTAATTTCATTTATTTATTTATTTATTTATTTTTTTATTTTTTTATAAAGAAATAAGGAAAGTAGGTACAGTTCTCTTAAAATCCAAATATATTAGTTTTATATTAGTTTTATCTATTTATTGTTTTATATAAAGAAACAAGAGAAACAGATATAGTTTTCTTAACATCGAAACATATTAGTTTTATATTAGTTTTATTTATTTATTTATTTATTTTTTATAAGGAAATGAAAAAAAGAGATACAGTTTTCTTAAAATTCAAACATATTGTTAAAACATTTTCTAGAATTTATTTGAAAAAAGAGAAGAAAGAATTTTTAATTTTCTTCCAACAAATATTCCTTTAGTTTGATATCGAATAAATGACTCACATTTAATATAAGTATAATGCTTAGTATAAAAAAAAAAAAAGAGAAGAAGAAAAAATGTTACTTTTATTGAATGGCAATCATTGAATAACAGTCAATATACATTTTATTTCATTTTATCGCGTCACAGAGAATTCATTGTTAATTCATATAAGACATTTTTCATCCTTTTTATTGTAATTGTAATTATACTTATTATAAATTACATCCGCTTATATACATAATATATATATATATATATATATATATATATATATATGTATATAAAAGTTCAAATTAATTAAATAAATATGAAACTTCTGAGAAATTTATTATACTATAATTACAGTATAATCAATTATAAATATATCCAATACTATATATCTCTTATATATCAACAAAAGATATTAGATTGTAGAAGGTTAAGGAGATTCGATGTAATCATAAGAATTGACATAATCGTTATGATTATATTTTCTTTCTTTCTTTTTTTTTCTTTTTTTTTTCCTTTCTTATTTCATGTTAGGAATTAAATAGCTCGTCGTTTTAAACGACAGAGTTTTAGTCTTATCGATATCGGCCTTATCGAATCGCGTTGCACCGTACTGTCTGGCGGTGCATATTTTGCCCGACCTTGAAGCGCTACAGCCCGTTCTCAGAGTTCAACGAAAGTTTCTATTGCGGCATCTCGCGTGTCTTGTTCCGTTCACGCGCGTTCACGTCCGATTAGATAAGAATATCCGGCTGGATTATTATCGATTCTAGAGTATCAAAAAAAAAAAAAAAAAAAAAAAAACGCGACGTTTTGTCTCGCGCAAGAAAAATATCTAAGCGAAAATACGTATCGGTGCATCTCTTCTCCTTTCGTAAACTTATTTTCTTCGATCGATATATATATATATATATATATATATATATATATATATAAATATAAATATATCGTTCGTATTGCATTCGTTTAACTCGTTTGAAAACGCGACGTTGGATTTTCTCGCTTATCTTTGTTCTTATGAAATCTCATGCGGATCACGCGATGCATTAATAAACGCATTTCGAATTCGTAAACATCGACGTGTTGTGCGATTAACACAACGCGATGACTCTATTCCAACACCCGCATTAGTTCTTTTCATTAAACAACTTTATACGTTCTGGATATTAGAGAAAAAGAAACGAAACGAAAAAAGAGAAGAAACGGAAAGAAAGAAGCAAAGGAAAGAGAGAGAGAGAGAGAGAGAGAGAGAGAGAAAAGAAAAAGGAGAAAATAAATCTTAACTAAACGCAACGTGAAATAAATTACGGTTTAACGTAATAGCGATGTCGCGAGACTAAACTGTGTCATTCGATATGCCCGTACTCACGTAACTGTTATATTGTTCAAATAATAAGCTCTGGGAAATGAATATTTAATATCTATTTAACATCTGGAAGCGATTGACAATTTTTTTTGTTACACGTTAACGCCTGAAGTTAATACATATGATTCTGTGTGTGATGATATATAAGATGAATCTGAAAATGCTTCAGAGAGAAAGAGAGAGAGAGAGAAGAAGTGGTATATCGTGAAAGGGCTGTCATGAGTCATTGCTCGAAACGAACAGAGTTCAACGAACCGTCGAAGAAGCAACAAATCTCTCTCTCTCTCTCTCTCTCTTTCTCTTTCTCTCTGTTACTCTCTTTCTGGCTGTTCTCAAACCATTGCTAAGCAATTCAAACAGATTCGTGATAAATATGTTTATAAATAAAACGATAAAATAATAAGTTTTTATAACGCTTTTCTAAAGGATTTAAATTATTTTTTTTAAGTCGTTAATATATATATATATATATATATATATATATATATATATCGAATCTTTTTTCGATAGTTCAAATGAGCGATCAGCTGATATCAATCTCGAGATCGTTTCGATCGAATACTATACACCGTCGCGATCATTCGAAGCGTTAATTGGATTTAATCTTGCTACAGAATAACGAGATATTTATCGATAATTTATGGAAAAGTTTTGCGCTGAAATTCTGAAAAATAATCGACTTCTTATCGAAAGAATCTTATAGATACAAATTTATTTCTAACGAAATCAGTATGTCAGAATTAACTAAAAATTATTATTCCTGACAAGTGTAAATAACATACAAACCTAACTACGTAATTTTTTACGTAATAGACATTACATGAGAATTATGAAATCGTAATTTAAATTAAAAAAAAAAAAGAAATCTTGTCAGATGCAACGTAAATAGAAAATTCTGTAAAAAAAAAAGAAAAAAAAAGAAAAAAGAAGAAGAAGAAGAAAAAAGAAAGAAAAAATTCCAATCGACGTTGAAATTTCAACTTTCCAAGAAATTCGATTCGGCCGTCATAATTTTCTATTTTTCTATCCGGAAAAAATATTCTTTTCATTCCTAATAATTGAAGAAATATATAGCCGTCTTTGCATACATACATACATACATACATACATACATACATAACTATATATATATATATATATATATATATATATATATATATATATATATTAAAACACGAACATACACTGTAAATTACCAAGCTACATATCGGTTCTCTGTAGACAAATACGCGTCTACGGTTCGGTAAGCAAACACAGGGCATTCCGTTTAGCTCCGGGCATCTTGTATCTCGAATACGTGCGAGAAATCGAAGCTAATAAAAACGATTCTATCGTGTGCTTTTCGGTATGTATCGATGTCTTCCGGCCTCGCCCTTACCCTTACCGTCCCTCAAGCAATCACTCCAATCCGTCCTTATCCCTCTACCACCCACCCACTTCATCTTGATCACCAACATGAAGCGAGAAACGTTTGGTTGGGTTTATTATACGTACGTGTAACTCGATTGGAAAGGAGATCGTTGTGTTAACTCAGTGAGAGTTCACGGACAGTATGAATATATCTTAATGAGTATACTCATGAGAAAGAAAAATTGAAGGAGAGAGAGAGACAGAGAGAGAGAGAAGAAGTAAATGATCGTAGAAACTTGGATGCACAGAACTCTCCAGTCATTTTTCTCGAGGATGTTTCTTCTAAAATTAAGTCAAGGCATCTACTTTTTTCTCTGTCCTTTTTTTTTTCTTTCTTTTTCTCTTTTTTTTTTTTTTTTTTTGACGAGAAGAAGAGACGATGATCGATAGACACGCATCATTCTAATCTCTCGTTTTATTCTCTCTTTACTACCAACCAAAAGGAACAACCTAGGGTTACTTGACTCGCACTCGCTTACGTCGACGTGAAAAGAGAAGGATCTTTCGTTACGATATTATCATGACTTGGGAAATGTTTCTCTCTTTCTTTCTTTCTCTCTTTTTGTTCCTTTCTAATCTATTATTCGATTTAATATATATATATATATATATATTTCTTTTTGTTTCGTTCTTATCTTCTTTTTGATCCTTTTTTTTCACTCTTGCGAATTAGCCAAGAGACGACAGGAACCATTCCTACGAGTGGTCCAGAGACCATCTTTTTATTCTTCTTTTTTGTTTGTTTGTTTGTTTGTTTGTTTGTTTCTTTCTTTCTTTCTTTCCTTTCTCTTTCAAAGAGCTCGAGAAGGAAATTTATCAAAGAGAGCGCATCGCACCTCAAGAAGTATATTTTTAAGGTCGCTTATACGCTCGGTACGGATACGAGAGAGCGGGAAAAATTTGTCGTTGGGCCAAAAAGCGAAAGTGAATGTCCTGAGGCCCCCTAAAAATACCACCCCGACGGAGTCGTTCGTCGTTCGTCGCACTTTTGTTATTCTCGTCTCTCCCCGTATGTTCGCATAGCTTGTTCTCTCTCTCTCTCTCTCTCTCTCTCTCTCTCTCTCTCTCTCTCTCTCTCTCTTTCCCTTTCTTTTAAGAATCGACGAAAATCTTTTGGCTTTCCTCCCTTTGCTTCACCTTTTGCCAGGTAATTTTCTAGGAAAAGTACGTATTGGCTTCGCAGTTACAAATCCTTTATATTTCTCCAGCTTTTTTTTTCTCTCTTCTTTTTTCTTTCTTTTTTTCTTTTTTTTTTTTTTTTTTTTTCATTATATTGTTACTACGAATTGAGGAAAGATTTGCATCTTTTTTCTCTCTTCTTCCATTTTCTTTTATTTCTTTTATTTTTTAATTTTCTTCTTTCTTTTTTCTTTTAACAAATAAAAAAAAAAAACGCGATCGATGAGACTTGTCTTTTTTCTTTCGTCGTTCAATCTGATTATTAATTAATTCATTAATTAGTTCGTAGGTATTAGATCGTAATATGAACTGTCTTCTATTACCCCTTACTGGCTTCTCGTTTTCTTCGTAAGAATACATACATAACTTACGGAGAAACGCGTTGTCTACTCCCATATAAAAGGTGAAACCATGCTTTATGTTCTCTGAGAGGAAACCCCACGGTGGCATGCCTATTAGTAATTCCACGAATATTCGACCGAATGGAAAATGTCGTTGTTAAAAGCGCTCTCGAATTCTTTCTTCGTATTTACGACTATAGTCGATATTAATCCTTACTTTTTTTCCTTTATTTTCTTTTCTTATTTCCTATTTTTTCTTTTTTCTTCCTTTTTCCTTCCGTTTTTTTTTTTTTCTTTTGCGCGCTTGATTCTACATCTAATCGCAACTCGACGTCTCATTTCGTGTCCATGTAACTTACGACATTATTTTGTATGCATTTATGTATCTATGTATGTATATATACATGTATATGTATGTATGTATATATTCTTTTTTACATTCTTTTTTCTCGTTTCTTTTTTTCTCGACAAGATCCTCATAAAATATATCGTTATGTAAATTTGATCTGTATTATTTCGAAGGAAAAATTCAAAAGTAATCTAGATATCGTTAAATCTATATCCATACGTATTAACAACAAATAATCGATTTATATATATATGTGTGTGTGTGTGTATGTGTATGCATATATATATATATATGTGTGTGTGTGTGTATATACGAGAATAACTCTTATCTACGGTAGCTCTAGTACAAGCTAAATAATATTTATGCCTCATTATTAATACGATTATAATCAATCAACGACTTTCTCGAACTTATCACGACTTTAAGAAAGAACGAAATGATTATGAGTTTTTTTTCGGAATTTAGGTATCCACGCTAAATGAGATTAAACGAAAGAGTAGTGTGTTAAGAGTGAAACTCGTTGGAAAGATTACCATGAAGAAAAAGAAAGAGAGAAAGAGAGAGATAAAGAAAAAGAGAAATAAAGAGAGAGAAAGAGAGAGAGAGAGAGAGCAGCTTCCAGTAGGAAAATTCGATCTACATATATACGTACGCACATACAATACACACATATTCATACACACACATACATACATAATGCGTATATAAGATCGTGTAAAAAGAGTAAGATACAAAGTTTGGAGCGCAGTGCGTGCGCTCGGCCGCGATATCTAATCGAAGTGTGGGTGTACGTGTCGCAATGTATTGCCTCCATAGTTATGTCTCGCTAGCCCAACTAGTTTCGCGAGGAAAAATTGCGTCTCTTAGTCACACAGCTTGCGACACCACTCTCGTGCGGCGTCCTGCATGAGCGAGCCCAAGTCCGGGCTCCGCTTTGCGTGTGTGACCCACTTACTTGCCCGGTTAAAGCGGCTTGCCATTATCTACGTGCTTTAAACATATATATACACATGTATATGCACATGCATATAAACATATATATATATATGTATGTATTTATATATTTATATATTTATATAAATATAGTTACTTTATATATGATACCTTTTCTTAAATGGTCTCTAACGATGAGCATAGAGAAAAAAAGATTGCGTAGGTGTACCTTTTTCTTTATAGTGGACATTACAATTTTTCATTTCATGAGAGAAAACGAGTTTGTACTATCTTATGAGAAACATAGAGAGAGAGAGAGAGAGAGAGAGAGAGAGAGAGAGAGAGAGAGAGATGATAAGAAAAGGAGAGGATATGGAGGTTAGTGGCTCTTGGCCGTCCCCAATCGTCCTTTGACGTACCGATAATACGGTCAAGTTTCATTGGTCGCTTCCGCATAGACTTCAATGCGGGTGGCGTTACCTTGAAACTTGCAAAGAGATAACGAGAACGACGAGAGAAAGAGAGCCGCTGCTCTTTTCTGTTTCTCTCTCTCTCTCTCTCTCTCTCTCTCTCTCTCTCTCTCTCGTTGTTTCTTCCCTCCTTCCCTCTCAAATATATATATATATATACATACATACATCTTAACGATATCTGGAGAAGATATCTAATTTTGAATCGGTTTGACATTTTGATATTTCGAAACGAATGGCTCGTCAATGACGATGTCTGTAAGAATAAGATAAAGATAACTATGATGACAATGTTGATGACGACGACGAAAACGTCGACGACGACGACCATGATGATGATGATGATGATGATGATGAAGAAGAGGAGAAAAATAAAAAGAAAGGGAAGGATCGTTATAAAACGCAAGTTCATTGTTCCGATCGCTTTCCCTGTTAACGGTATACATATACATATACATATATAAGATCCCAGGCTATCGTCCTCTCGTTCGAGCAATAAATACGCATTTGTGGCTGGTATCGGACGCGCTCTGCCTCGTAGCTGATTTGTTCGGTGTACTCTTATTGCGCGATTACTAATCGTGCAACAAGAAAGTAATGTAAACACCCCGATAGCGTTAATTTATAGTATAAGAGCTCGTTCCTTCGTTCGACTCGTTCATTCTCTCTCTCTCTCTCTCTCTCTCTCTCTCTCTCTCTCTCTTTCCTTCTCTTTCTTTCTTTCTTTTTTCTCTCGCTCGCTCGCTCGCTCGATCGTGGATAATTTATGCAACGGCGCATTTACGCGTCGCCGTCGCGTATGCGTCGTCGTAAGAGAGTCACAAAGAGAGAGAGGGAGGTGAGTGAAAGAGAGAAAGAGAGAAAGAGAGAAAGAGAGAGAGAGAGAGAGAGAGAGAGAGAGAGATACGGCGACTATCGTCTCGATAGCGAACAGATCGAACGAGAATAATAAAAGCAACGAAGACGGGGACTCGCGCGGCTTGCTCGGATAGGTCGTACGTAATAGTTTTGGCGTACATGTCAATACGATAAATTTCAAGTCGACGGACGATAAATCATTCTTAACCCTTTTAACGTCGCACGCCGATGTACTATCTCTCTCTCTCTCTCTTTCTCTCTCTCTCTCTCTCTCTCTCTCTCTCTCTTTCTCTCTCTTTCATTTTTATTCTCTATCTTTTTTCTTACCTTTTTTTATTATTTTCTCTCTCGTTCTTTCTTTTTTCTTTTCTTCTTCTTTTTTCTTTTTTTTACTTCCTTTAGATATTCATATTCGGGAGAAGAATCACTCGTGACATTATTTTGCAATAGCTTATATATATATATAATTTCATTCATTGACACGCATATATACCTATTTCCTGTACTTACTTATTCTTTTATTTTATCTTTCTTTCTTTCTTTCTTTTTTTCTTTCTTTCTTGATTGCTTGTGTTGCGGTAACTCTTTATCGCCCGTGTTGCTATGCTAAGAAGTACATATTTATTTACAATTTACGAATAATTCTAATGATTTTTAAATATGATACGTACTTGTGTTTGAAGGGGTGATAGAAGGACGTTTGAATTGAATTAATATTCTTTGTTTTCTTTTTTCTGTTTTTTTTTTCCCCCCTTAAAGAAACAACTTTCTTTTCTTATCGACGATCGAACTATCGAATTGAGATTTATATTTATTTATCATTCTTAAACAAATTTTATATGTTTTATGAAGTTCCAAAGATAGTTCGAATAAAATTAATTATCTATATATAAAAAAATTATCTTTCTAAAAAAATAATTTTTTTTCTTTTTCTCAATTACATGAACGAACGAACGAACGAACGAACGAATGAACAAATGAATGAATCTTCCTTTTTTTTTTTTCTTTTAAAGAAACAATTTTCTTTTCTTATCGACGATCGAACTACCGAATGGAGATTTATATTTATTTATTATTCTTGAACACATTCCATAAGCTTTATGAAATTCCAAAAACAGTTCGAATAAAATTAATGTTATCTTTTTAAAAAAATAATTTTTTTCTTTTTCTCGATCATATGAACGAACGAACGAACGAACGAACGAACGAACGAACGAACGAACGAGTGTGTTGACATCTGTCCGTTTCATAGAAAATATCTAAGGTCCGGGTAAGCAAATTAGAAAGAGCACATTTCTCTCTCAGCCCTCTTTCTCTTTTCCTCTCTTTTTCTAAGAGAGAGCCAAATAAATCGATATTTGCATATCTCTCTCTCTCTCTGTCCCTCTCTTTGTCTTTCTCTCTCTCTCCCGTTCTCTCTTTCTTACATTAGAACTGGCACATTTTTGGCACGTTTTAACTGTCTCGCATCTGCGCCCACGGCTTATGCATACTTATTTACATAGACATAAGTACGTACTCTATATACATATATACATACATGCATATATATATATAAATACTATAATTATAAATTATATAATTATAATTATAAATAATATATATAATTTATATATATTTTATATATATATATATATAACGAAAATTTCGCTTCACGAAGACGTATTTAGTTCAAGATCATCGGTTTTCCGATTAGAAAGAAAAAAGAGCAAACAAGAAAAAAAGAAAGAGAGAGAGAGAGAGAGAGAAGGAGATAAAAAAGAAGAGAAAAGGAAAGAGAGAGAAAGTATCGTGAGCCGTTAATACTCGAAAGGAAAGCGTCCGAGCCTATTTGTTCTGAGGAATACGTAAACAAGTAAATAAATAAATAAATAAACGAACGAACAAACAAACAAACGAATAAATAAATAGAGAACGTTCGAACACGTAGCACGATCTATAGTAGTATGTAGTTGTAATCACCCATCGCAAGTGGTCCGGAATAAATGGTACGATAAAGCTTTGAACGAGAAAGAAAGAGATAGAGAAAAAGAGAAAAACAGAAAGAGTGAAAGACAGAGAGAGAACGAGAGAGAGAGAGAGAGAGAGAGAGAGAGTAAGAGACAGAGACAGAGACAGACAGACAGACAGACAGAGAGAGAACGAGAGAGAGAGAGAGAGAGAGAGAGAGAGAGAGAGAGAGAGAGAGAGAGAGAGAAAACTATCGTTGAGAGTTCGGCCGCTGCCGAACGGAAGACGTACCATGGCCGGACCATGCGTACCCTACCTGCCTCATTAGGCGTCAACAATGGCATAACAAATCATCGAGATTACAATCTCATCTGCCTCTTCCTACATCCAACCTACCGACCGGCTGAGTAATGCGTTTATAATTATTTTAAATCACATTTTTTTCGTCTACCACTTGCTTCGCTCGGAGGCTAGCCAGCCACCAAAGAGAAAAGAGGCCATATCTTTCCTTCGACCTATAGATCGGCCAGATCGTTCCTTCCTCCTCTCCTTCCCTCTCCCTTTACCACCAAAGTCTTCGTCCCCTACGATCATCCTCACCCTTTCTCTCACCCTACGATCTTTCTTGATCCATCTTAGTTTTTCGATTTTTTGTATAATCTACTGTTCGATTCCATGAACATCGATATCGGTAATAATCTTCTTCTTCTTATAATAATAATAATAATAATAATAATAATAATAATAATAATAATAATAATAATAATTATTATTATTATATATATTTATATATGTAATATATATACATTTATTTATTTATATTTTCATTATTATCTTTCTAGATTATTTGATCAACAAAATATATTATATTATTTATATATAATAATAATAATAATAATATAATTATTATTATTATTCTTTTCGAGAAGCTTCTAATAAAATCGATTATGATCAATTCGATGAAGAGATCTCGGACAGAGATTAGAAATTCCTAGAAAAGAGAAAGAGAGAAAGAAATTAAAAAAGAGAGGGAGAGGAAGAGAGAGAGAGAGAGAGAGAGAGAGAGAGAGAGAAAGTTTGTTCGATTGAAACATAAAATTTATTCTTTCGTTATTCGTATCTATTTTCATCTAATAAGTAATACTAAAGAATATATAACGATATGAAAGGGGAAGTATATTCCTATATCTAAGGACTAATACGATGATCGTGTATAAAGAAATATAAATAGATATTGCTTGTAATAGTGAGTGATGGTGGTAGTGGTTGATGGTGATGGTAATGGTAGTATAGTAATAGTAGTAGTTCCGCGATCGCAAGTAAAATACTTACAAGTTAAAGTTTCGTTCGACGACGTGGCGCTATCGAGCGACGTTCTACGAATATCTCCTATGTGATTTTTTTCGAGTAACTTTTGCTACTGAATGGAATTATTTAAGATAAAGGTTTTACTACTCTTTTTTTCCCTTTCTATGCTTTCTCCTTCCTCCTTTTCCATTTTCTCTCTTTTCTTTGTTTCTTTTTGTTTATTTATTTATTTTTTTCTTTTGAACATCGTATATCCGCCACGTCGAATCGATTTAAATTGGTCAAATATCGATGGAACGACGAAAGCTTTTCGAAGCTTTCATTTTTCCGTTGTTTCTATTTCCTTTCTCTTTTTTTTTTTCTCGACGAAACGTACAAGAATACTGTTCAATTGATAATGAAATCGTACAGATTTTTTTTTATATACTAATGACAGTTTTATGAGAGGTTGTCTATTGTACAAACATTTAGACTGTCTTTACTGGTTAAAGTATAAATGACAAAAGTGTTCGATCGTTGCAATCATCGTGAGAATTATTATTGTTTTAATCGACTTATTTAACAATAAATTTATTTATTAATATTTTCATTATTATCTTTCTAGATCATTTGATCAACAAAATTTGTTATAAATGTAATGAATAATTACTCACAGTTAATACTATCATTCATTATTATTATTCTTAATTTTTTATCTAATTATCGTCTATCATCAATTTATCAAATTTAATTTATTAATATTTATTTTTGTACAACAAAATAAAATAAAATAAAAAAGCTTTGTCATTCTCTTTCCCTTCTCACTTTTTTTTCTCTTCTTCCGTCTTATATGATTTCTCAACGTCAGTAATATCCTTAACACCCTTAATTTACATTTTCTTAATCTCTATGACGTATAATGTCGATCTACATAAAAAAATAACTATCATAAAAATCCACATTGACAAAATTTACATTAACAAAATCTCTATAATTCCATCATTAATTGAATAATGTTCCTTACCAGAAAGAGAGAAAGATATATATATATATATATATATATATATATATATATATATAGATAGAGATAAAGATAGAAAGAGAAAGAGAAAACGAGGGGATATATAAATACATTTTCGTTAAGTCGAATCTCGAAAGATATCGTCGATAGGGTCGACGGCTGATATTCGAGAGATTACGAACGAACTGAGCTGCTTTCGCGAGGAGCCTCTGCAAAAACTCGTTGATTGGAATCTCGAGGGACGTGGCAGGAGACTACCTGAAACCCGTCGTCGTTCTCATCGTCGTAGTCTTCGTCCTCATCGTCCTCATCGTTCTCATCATCGTCCTCATCGTCCTCATCATCCTGTTGGTTGCTTCGTCGTCTTCGTCGTCGTTGCTTCGTCGTCGTTGTCTTCGTCGTCGTCTTCGACGTCAGAGCGGTTTTCTTTGAGAGACTTTCTGTGCCGAGTTAGCTGACGACACCCGAAACGCCTTTGATTCTTACCGAACTAAAGCGACACAACAAACCTTGCCAATAAATTTTCTGATATTTATTGGTCCCTGTTACCTTTACCATATCCAACGTGCGAATCTTTCATGCTTGATCGGATTTAGAATAGAAGAGAAGCATATCGAAATCATTTAGAAACGAAATCGTTTGATATATTTATCTTTCTATCTGTCTATCTATGTATGTAGAGTAGGTTTAATAGGTTTGATCAAAATTATAACTCTTAAGTGGATCATAATTATTCTTGATATATTATTGGTTAATATCTTCATTAGAATTATAGTATTGTGATAATGTAATTTTTTTTTTTCTTTTTATGGTATTCTCTATTATTTTTATATTTGTATATTGAGTGGACTCTTTATGGTTATTTTATTTCGAATATATGGGTTGCGTATTGGTCAATTAATTTTGGCACAAATGATAAACATTTATTTAATGTTATACGATTATTATTATATCGTTTGTGTATTTTTTTCTTTTTCTAACTTTTTTTTTTTTTAAATTCAGTGTATTATATATTGTATAATGATTATTACTATATATAATAATTATTATAGAATATATAATTATTTTGTTCAAAAGAAAATCACATGCACGCATACATTCATTTTTATTTATAATGATAAGTATAATGGATGACGATAAAAATATAATCACAAGTATTCAATATTTACTTAATATATAGTATTCGTTCTCTAAACTAAAAAATTGCTCTATAAAATAATATATTAAAATATTCGAGCTAGTTATTAATTATTAATTATAAATTTGACCACCCTTTCTCTCTCTCTCTCTCTCTCTCTCTAAGTAAATTGATAATTATTCTATATGTATGTATATGTATGTCGTGATATTACATAAATTAAAAAAGAAAATACAAGAACAAAGAATTATTATCAATTAATTAAAGACAACTTTTAAATAATTCTCAAACTATAAAGATATATAAATTATCTAATAAAAAATAATCAAAGAATACGTAAAGAATGTCAAAATTTCCTAAGAAATTATTATTCCATATTAATATTAGATAACAATTACAAAAGAATCATATATCTAAGAAATCAATTTCAAAACAAAAAAAATATCGAATGTGGAAGCAAAACGAAGTAAATCGAGTGTTCGGTTATTCTCGAAATATGCTTTTTGGTGAACGATAAGGAAACCTACGATATGAAGGCAACTTCCTCTTTCTCTCTCTCTCTCTCTCTCTCTCTCTCTCTCTTTCTTTTACGTTTTCTCTCGTTCTCTCTTTTAACACATACAGGACGAAAGTAAGGGTAAAGGGTTTTATCGTGCAACGCCGATCTGCACTTCGATGGCTATAACTTTTGGTTCTTCTCGGAGGCCATGAGAGGCACGTACTGCTTCGCAGACTATGCTACGAAGCGGATAAGCGAACGGCTAAGATCGTTCTCATCGATGTGTAGAAAGTGAGGTGGAGAAGAAGAAGAAGAAGAAAGAGAAGGAGGAGAAGAAGAAGAAGAAGGAGGAGGAGGAGGAGGAGAAGGAGGAAGAAAGAAAAAGAGAGAAAGAGAGCACGAAGAAGAGCGGATATACGCGCGTGCGAGAGAGGATAAACGAGTTTTTCGACGTCTCCGATTCTCCCCCTCATCTCTCAAGTCTATCCTCTTCTTCTCTTCCTTCTCGAACGAGATCGTCGTCCTTATACTCCTTCGTCCTTCCTTCTTCTTTTCTATAGCTCTGATCTCCCCTATTCTCCTTAATTCATCTCCTCTATCTTACAAATCGGTAATAACGAAATTGAAAATTTTATCGTTTATGTGGCGTACAAGATTCACTTGTATAGTGGATATTTAGTTCATGTGTATATGTATGTGTTTGCGTGTGTATATGGTTAAACGTGTATATTAAATAAATTCTAGAGGGATATCGACGTTTATTATTAAGTATCTAATCGTAGAAGAATTTTATAATTTTAAGAAATATAATTCAACAAGCTTTTTACAACAAAATCACTTTTTGAGATTCGATCAGACGATTTGATTTTGTTTAACAAGTTAGAAGGATAGGTTTATTATTTATGATGAGTGAAAAGCATTTTTTGAAGAAATTGCAATTAGTCTTTAGTATTAATCATGGGAATGAAAGTAATGGTCGCTTTTTACAATTTTTTTTTTTTTTTTTTTTTTATTAACTTGTTCTATAATGAAAATTTAAACTAGATATTTTGAAGATTTATTTCTATTATATACTATAATATTATATGTGTAAATTTTGTAAACGGATTATTTGATAAGAAATAATCTAAAAATTTGTAAAAAGATCAGAATTTTCGAACAACTATTATTTCACATTATATTAAATCATAATCGAAGATAATTTTCTAAAAAACAAAAAAAAATCCAATCAACTCGTAAACGATCTCAGATCTTACTTTCTAATTATTGATAATTATAATTAACAAAGAAAATGAAAAGGAAATGATCAAGGTGAATCATTAAACAATCTTACATCTCACTTTCTATTTAAAATCCTAACATTTACCAGAAAAAGAAATCGATATTGATGTATTCGAAAATCTCAGATTCTCGCTCTTCAAATAATCATTAACAAAACCTAAAGATTAGGATAACCCTGTTCCTTTCTAAAACTTCTTACTTCTCCTAAACCTTTAAAACTTCTTAAAGAGAATAAGAAAACCTTCTTTCTTTTTTCTAAAAGCAACAAAAAAAGAAAAAGAAATATAAGATAATTTCTCATTCGGATAAGTACTTGCAACAGGCCACACTTTTTTCATTGGCTGATTTACCGAAAAGTATTTTATCTGTTTTATATAAAAAAAGCTTTAAGCTATAAAAGAAAAAAAAAAAGAAAAAGAAAAAGAAAAAGAAGAAAGAAGAAAGAAGAAAGAAAAATGCCAGGGGAAGAGACGAAGAAACGAATTTCGCGGTCGAGCCAACGAATCGAGCTAACGTTATCCTAACACCTGCCAGAGAGAGAAAGAGAAACAAAGAGAGTGAGAGAGATAGAAAGAAAAAGACAAAAAGAGAGAGAGAGAGAGAGAGATAGATAGAAAGGGTAGGGGGGACAGGTGGTTCGCGAGAAGCTGAAGATTTACGAGAATTCGAAGTAGAATGCCTAGAGCTTTCTTCTTCTTCTTCTTCTTCTTCTTCCTTCTTTTCTTCGAAGGACGAAAGCTCGCAGCAGTTCTCTCTTTCTCTCTCTCTCTCTCTCTCTCTCTCTCTCTCTTTCTCTTTCTCTCTCTTTTTCTTTCTCTGTCTTTCTCGATATCCTTCGGCCGAATCGAATTATATCGAAGAGCAAGAAGCTTTACGATCTTTACGAACTCTCGATGATCGTTTCCTGCGTTTATGTTTTCGAGCGTGCTACAGAGAGATAAAAGAGACTTTAGTTTATCGACTTTATTTCCTTCCGAGACACATCGTTCGATTGACGTCCACAAAGGAAAATACGTAGAGAGACAAGCGTAGTTTAAATCAGAAACGATCGATGTTTATTGCATCCGATGTTCGGTTCGGCCATTCGAAGTCAATTACGGAGTGGGATTAACGAGAGAGAAATTTTGATATATATAGATATATAAAGAGATAGATAGATAGATAGATAGATATTTTATGATTCCAATTAATCGTTAATATTAATCGTTGGTATTAATAAAAAGATCGTTTGGGAATATTTATTAGAAAATTTAATATCGATTGATTGAATTACTTTTTCAAATTGTTCTTCGAAACTTATCTCCGATATAATCTAATAGTATTGTAAATATTTTTCGTTTTTTAATAAATTAGCCAGTGAGAGAAGTGTAGCTCGTTGCAAGTATTTATTCGAATGAACAATTATCTCATATCTTTCTTTTTTTCAAAAGGTTATCTTATAACCTTTTGCTTTTGGAAAAGAAAAAAGGATTCCTAATCCTAATTCTTAGATTTTGTTAATGATTATTTGAAAAGGGAGAATCTGAGATTTTCGAGTAAATTAATATCCTATTTTGTTTTTCTTCTGGTAAACGTTAGAATTATTAATAATAGAATTGTTATTAATAATCCGTATTATTATAGATTTATTTGAATATTTCTTGAATTTTATATAATCGAGAGACAATATTTAAAATCATTATTTAAATTAAATATCGGACGATCCAACATAAATATTTCTTAACGAATCATTTCAAAATATTCAATATATATAAAAAAAAAAAAAAATAAATATTTAAAAAACAATGTTATCACGTTACTTAAATAATTCATCTTTAGAAACTTGTTTCGTTTATCGAGAATCAATAGAATCATTGATATGTTCCTTTTTCAAACGGGAACACCTAATATATGCATATAAACATACATATGTAGATGGAACGATAAAAATATATTTTTTTTCAAGGTCTCTTATTTAACGAATGCACGTGCGATCACGTTACATAGGAAAGTCGCGTGTCATGCTTATAGTATTTGAGAGATAGAGATAGATAGATAGATAAATAAATAGATAGATAGATGGATACACAGAAAGAGAGAGAGAGAGAGAGAGAGAGAGAGAGATGCACGAAAGAAAAGTTAACCCTTTGGATTTCCAAAGAGAAAGATCTGAATAAGCATGTTCAGTAATAGCACTATATAGAGAGAAACTACTTGGACGATTTATAATAATGGCCATTGAGTTGACCCAATATGTAAAACGTTTTGTTCCTTTTGTCATTCGATTGGTCAAGACCACACATATATATATATATATCTATATACGTATGTAAAGATATCAACGTATATAACAGTTTATGGAGTAGACACTTATGTATGTTAGATATGTATGTACATACGTAGTGTACTTAACAACTAGGGCTCGTCACGCTTCTCGCACTAGATTGCTGATACGGATTTACATCAATCGTTCCTAACGTTTTTCGTTGTTCAGTTACAAGTTCGAAGTAAACGAGCGTAGTATCACAAAGCTTCGTATGAGTTAACAGTCGTCCGTTCGAAAGTCGTTCGTTTAAAGAAAAAGAAGAAAAAGCGAATGAAAGAAAGAAAGGAAGGAAGAAAGAAAGAAAGAAAACAAAATAAAACAAAAAGAAAAAACGTTCCCTTCTTGAGTCGAGTTCAAAACTGGAGAGCTCGTGTCCTCGTGACAAGATTGTGTATGCGTGTGTCTATGTGTGTATGTGTATGTGTGTGTGTGTGTGTGTGTGTGTGTGTGTACATTTGTACGTCTATGTGATTCTGTGCGTGTACACAAGCATCGCAGAGTAGCCCTTGTTCGCGAAGGAAATCGAATCGGATACACGAAGGAGAAGACGATAGAATCTCAGGCGCCAGGAATCCGCCCACCGTAGCTCGAGTTAAACAGCCTCCGATCTGAGAAGATAACTCTCCTTCTACCAAGAATACTTGTCCGAAACATCCCGCTTGTTATACGTGGAGGAAAGTCAATTACGGTATTTACACGTTTACACGATATCCACGTTACGTTCCACGTGTAATCTCGCACGAACTCTAACGTCCTTAATCTGTTATCCACAGAAAGATAGAGATAGAGAAAGATAGAGATTTTATTTATATATGTATATGTGTGTATTATATATTTATGTATATTTTATATAAATAATATATATATATATAAATAGAATATAAATAATAAAGTGTAGAATAATAGTAGTAGTATAATAATAATATAATATAGTATATAATAGTATAATATCGTAATAGTATAATAGTAATAGAGTTACAAGTAATATATACATGCATACATATATACATATATATATATTATAT
>NC_057700.1:4298372-4313503 GCF_014466175.1 Vespula pensylvanica | reverse complement strand
ATATATATATACAGATAGATAGATAGATAAGTATAGGAATATAGAAAATTTATTTTTCTTACGAATGAAGTGATACGTATTAAGATACGAATTTTCGGATAAATCAATGAATCCTAAAAGGATAGTGATATCCATTATCGTGATTTATATTTTTTATTAAGAAGTGAAATACGAATATCGACTTAACCGATCGATTCATTATCAAATTAGTTTAATAATATCTTTAATGTCTTTAAATAAATTGATTTATTATCAAATTAGTTCAAATAAGTGATTTATTTCTGAAGTGAAATATTTGATTTAAATAACTCTTATCTTATCGAATTGGTGATTTTATTCGAATTTACTGTCAAACGTAAGATATTTATTTCTAAAGTAAAATATAACATTCCGAGGGTGTAAGATATTTTCATTATATTCATTATTAAACGAGTTTAATTAAAAACTTCGATAATCGTCTTTTTATACGTTTTCCTTAAAAAAAAAAGAAAAAAAAAAGAAAAAGAATAGATAGATTTTTCTTTCCTTTTCTTTTCCTTTCATTTCTTTTCTCATTTAACGAGATATTCGTTGAACTCAAAAGACAAATTATTCATTATTCATTATTCATACATAATCACGAAATTAAGTTAATTAAGACATTTGTCATTTCTTTTTATGACATCTTTAAATCGTCATTTCCGTTCGAAAGGTTAATGGAAACGTATGTTTCTTTAATTTTAATTATTATTTTTTATTCAATTCTCACATAAATATTTTTTTTTATTTTTTTTTTTCGATTTGAAGACTCTCTCTCTCTCTCTCTCTCTCTCTCTCTCGTGTCATTTCGCGTACATATACGCGAGATTCTTATCTGAAGAGTCAGGCCGCCATCGCGATACGCCTCAAATTGTAAATTCTACCCATTGTGCTAGACCTTCCTTCGCTTCGATCGAACGAGTGGGCCTTATTCCACTTTTTTTTTTATTTCTTTTTTTATTTTTTCCTCCCTCTTTTTTCTTTCTCTTTATTTTTTCTTTTACTTCTCTCTCTCTCTCTCTCTCTCTCTCTCTCTCTCTCTCTCTCTCTCTCTTTCTCTCTCTTTATCCTTAAAGGAACATCCTCCCGTTCGTTTCCTTTCATCTCGGTGTCTCGAAAACGGTGCTGCATAAAATATACCTTTGAAATTCACGAACAGTAAACAGATTTATGTTCCGAGTTCGATCCGTAACAAAGTCAAATGCTGTAGCAGGATTTGTATTATATATGTCGCATATTTCTAACGTTATTTTATAATAATTTATTCTTATTTCGTACTATATTTTCGTTTTATATTCATTCGTTCGGAAACGTTGCAAATATATATTCAGAATTGAAAAGGTAATGTTTTATTCGAATCGGTTTGTAAGGATAATATATGTAGCTTTGAAATAGCGTACTTACTTTAGTTTACTTTATTTTACTTTTTATCGTATAATTAATCGTTAGTATATACTCATAAAAGATTATATGTGTAATTACTAAATATATGTTAGTGTAAAAAAGAGAGAGAAAGAGAGAATATTTAGTATAATTATAAACTATATTTACTACAAGCTAGTATAATATAATGCTACAAGTTATTATATTATAAAATACTACAATTAAGTATAGTACAATATTATTAGTTAATAAACTTATAATAAACATATAAATTCATTGCATACATAATTTTACTCCTCCTTTTTTTCTTATACAAAAGAAAAGGACAACGAACGGAAGGAAACGAGTTGGATCAGATTTAAAAGAGAAAAGTTTCTCTAACGAAATCTTCTCTGTATCGAAATCTTCGAATTTCGCTAAAAATTTCCTATCCTTTCTCAACAGCACGTAACTCTTTTTAGACATTTATCTCTCATATAAAATCGACGAGAAGTTTACGCACCTGTTGCCAGAGACAGCTATAATACCAACAACAACAACAACAACAACAATAACAACAAAGACGATGATGACGACGATTATGACGATGACGACGATGACGACGATGATAATGACATCGAGGACATGATCGAGAACTACGACGATGATGAAGAAAAAGAAAAAGAAAAAGAAAAAGAAAAAGAAGAAGAAGAAGAAGAAGAAGGAAGAAAATTATCTCGAACATCTGCCATAAGCAAGGCGTCGATGAGGGTTATCGTTTATGGTTGTGAGTTATATGAAATAAACAAGGAGCGAAGACTATGATACCAACAATAAGGAAAAGAAACCTTGAGATATTCAATGACAAAAGGAAAAGGGATACTTAAGGAAGAATGTCACATGTTTAACTATAATCACGTCTTTCGCCAGCTGTTTTGTTCGATGATACTTCGACTTCCGCATTTTTTTCTGTTTCTTTTTTTTTTTTTCTTTTCTTTTTTTTTCTCCTTCCTCCTCCTCCTCCTGTTCCCTCTCCCTCTACACGAGAGCCAATCCACGTTAATAGCAGTTTGGTTTGTGAATCATTTCTCCTTTTTAGATAAGGAGACCGTGAGCTAGGTAAGTACTTACAAGTGAGACGTTACTTCTTTTATGAGTCTTTCATCAGTCGGAAAGTGAGATCTACTCGATCGTGGGAAAATAAAAATGAACAAAGTCGAAAGGTAAGTGCGTTACTAAGTACGATAATACGTAATTGCGCGTAATTATTTAAACATGACGTATGACGTTTGATGTCGCAATTTTTCCTTTTTCGTTCCTTTCTCCTCTCTCTCTCTCTCTCTCTCTCTCTCTTTCTCTCTTTTTTCTTTTTTTGGTTCTTTAATCAGATCAGTCGTATCTCTCAAAATCAGCTGGCTCATTACTTCTCGTCACGCATTGTGGATATAAGGAACTACGAAAAAACGGATTTGTTTTTTTTTATACACATATACATATTTATATATGTATATATGTATGTATGTATGTGTATGTATATATATATATATATATATGCATTAAATTGTTATTGGAAATTTGCAAAAAGAAAAAGAAATAGGGATAAATATTGATCGAGTAAAGATTATTTTTTTATGATAAATTCGCGTCATTGACGTAACATTCTTTTCGTTTCTTCTCTTTCTTTTTGTTTTAATAAACCATAAACCATACGAGATATATAATATCATATATCTCCAAAATATAATATATTACATAATATATTACATGATAAATAAAACTCAAGATACATAATATTATATTATATTATATTATATATCTTCATATATAAAATTCAAGATATATAATATTACATTATATTATATTATATTCAATATATATCTCGTAAATAAATATTCACAAACGTTTCCCTTTTTTTTTTCTTTCATTTCTCGATAAAGTTTAATACCGTTATCTCTCTCTAGATCTTCTAACGTGTGTTCAGCTTAGTCCATGATTATTTGGTAAGGCACGTCATCTAGTTTTATATCTTTTGATGGCACAGAGAGAAAGAGGGAAGAGAAAGAGAGTCAAAGAGAGAGAGAGAGAGAGAGAGAGAGAGAGAGAGAGAGAGAGAGAGAGAGAGAGAGAGAGAGAGAGATGGATTCTTAGTAATGGCGCGAAATGAGGAGTCATTTGAAGAGCCTATTACACAGGGACAGTTATAGTCGACGGAGAACGACCATTCTGATAAAGCTAATTTGTCGCTCGTAATTCGTAGTCAGAGCGTTCCTGCCTTCTGTGACCATTTGAAAAAAAAAAAAGAAAAAAGAAAAAGAGAAAAAAAAAGATCTTTCACCTCCCATGGTTACGCAATCGTCGCTTATTCACGGTGGCCAAATGAGAATGGACCCTATTCTTTCTATCTCTCCTTCTCTCTCTCTCTCTCTCTCTCTCTTCTTCTTCTTCTCTTTCTCTTTCTCTCTCGAAATTTATCGTCTCTCCGGTAAAGCTTCGACCATAAATTATTTCTATCGTAGGACAATGGAGCTATATCACGAACCATTTTACAAGGCTAATCGGTGTTTAAAATCAAATTTTTTCGAAAGTAGTCTCTCTCTTTCTATCTCTCTCTCTCTCTTTCAACACGGGAGACACCCGTTTGTATATCGTAGATCGTTATCATCCTATTATTTACACACTGGATTTATCGATCAACATTTAACGCTGTGGGTTCATCGAACGCGACTTTTATCAAGCTAACCACCCTTTTCGTTCTTCCTTGTTACTACATTTTATCTATTAGAGTTAGACATAGAACGAATTCTTTTGTTATTGTTTAGAGATTCCAAAAGAGAAAAAAAAAAAGAAAAGAAAAGGAAAAAAATATTGTTTAATTAGATAAGATGAATTATTATGTGGAAACTGTACATTTAACGTGCGAAACGGTATTTATCTACTAAAAGGATGATAGTCTTCTGTGTTTATATTTACCTACAACGAATTGGATTTTAAAGTATAAGATGCAATCACAAAATGATTGGAAGAGAGAGAGAGAGAGATGCTTAATCGATTATACCTCGAAACGTGATCTCATGAAATAATGAAGTTCGTTATTGGATTTCTTATTTCTTCTTTTCTTTTTGTCTTCTTCTTCTTTTCTTTTTAGTGGGAGAAAGAAAATGAATGGAAAAAAAAAGAAAAAACAGAAAGGATATAAGGATATTCTCATCAAGGATTTATCAATTTACGTCATTGTTAAAGATAAATAAGGCATGTATCATTGGAAATTCCCATCATTAAGAATTAATCTTTCTTTTTATTATTGATTCTTTAATATCGAAATTTTTGTCGAGTTAAAACTCATATTTTTTATATACTTGATGTATTAATTCAACAATCATTAAATTAAACACAACAATATATTCGTTTATAGAATACGTTTAATTCTAAAAGTAAAAAAAAGTTATATATCGTGTATCGAGATTTTGTTAATTTATACAGGGTGGTCTTCTCGTAACGTTAACCATAATTTTTAAGACATTTACGATAATCTCGTCATCAAAGAAATAATCAGCGACAGAAATTTATAAAAAAGCATCTCAGCCAAGTTTTCTTTTAATGGAATCATTTTTCATAATAATATAGAAAATAACAGGACAAATTCAATTAGTACACACAATATTATTTTAAGTTAGATTGTAATTAAAAATAAACTAAGTATATATATTATTTAAATTATTTCAATTTAGTTTATAAATTTATTTCATTGGAACATTGAAATTCGTGGAAATAAACAAGTCTCTCTTTTTAAGAATCGTACTTGAAAATTATAAATATAAATATATACAAGTAATTAATTAGAATTAAAACATAATTATTAGAATTGACCAATATCTATATAACAATTTTTATAAAAATTGTATAATTATCGTTTAATATTTATATATGTATATAATAATTTTTAACAATTATTATATTACAAGTCTTAACAAAATGTAATGACTGATATAAGAATTTTTTGATCGATCAACTAAATCACCCTTGTAATAGAAACCTGTTTTACTGATCGTTAGTAGTAGATTTCTGAACTGGGAAGGAAGGGATATAACAAGATAGGATAGGATCGAATAGGACCAAATACGGTTGGGTAAGACCGAACAGGATCAAATAGAATCAAATAGTATTGAATAGGCCAGAATAGGACCCTATAGGACAAAATACGAACAAATAGAACCGAATAAGATCCAATAGGAACAAATAGAACTGAATAGGATCCAATATAACTAAATAGAACCAAATAGAATTGAACGGAAGATTGGATCGGATAAGATAGTCGAAGATGGCCGAAAATAGTCGAAAATACTCAAAAATAGCCGAAGATCGGCGAAAATTGCTGAAGATTGTCGAAGATTGCCGAAGATAGCCGAAAACCTCTAACAACATCTCAAATAAAATTTCAAATAAAGCACCAAACATAACTTTAGATAAAACATCAAACAAAACCTCAAACGAAACTATAAATAAAACTTCAGATAAATTTTTAAACAAAAATTTTTTAACTGAGCTACTTAACTCTATACGATCCGATCCGATACGACTCGCTCGTGTTTGATCCTACTCTATTTTATTCGTTTCTTTTCGATTCTATTTGATCTTATTTGGTCCTATTATATCTTATTTAATCATATTCGGTTCTATTTGATCCTATATACTATCCTTTTCCATCCAATTCGATCTTATTCAGCTCTATTCGAACCTATTCGGTCCTGTTTGGTCTTATTCGTTTATATTCGGTCCTATTCGGTCCTGTTCGGTCTTATTCGACCATATTCGGTTCTATTTTATCCTGTTCGATCTTATTCGATCATGCTCGATCCTATTTTATGCTATTGTATCCTTTTCTTTCCTGTCTAAAAATTTACTATATTTTTTCTAACGCCGATTCAGTCGATCGGTCACAAAATAAAAATATAAATTATATTCTGTTAAAAATTGTTATGAATATATTAAACGATTCTGATAAGTACAAGATTATAACTATTTCTATATATTTATCTTTGTAATTTTCAAATAAGATTTTTAAAAAGAGATTCGTTTATTTCGAACGGTTATGGCAAATAGTTATAGGCAGACGTACTATTTTAAATAAAATAAACTTGATTTATGTTGAGTTGTAATGTAACTTAAAATAATATTGTGTGTACTCATTGAACTTGTTTTATTATCTTCTATCTTATTATGAAAAATAAAATCCAGCGAATTCAAAAAAAAAAAGCCTTCCAAGAATCTGGATAATTTTGTCTTTTTATCAAGAAAAAAGCGTTATATCATTGCTCGTGACTTCTTCATTTATGAGATTATCGTAAGTGTCTTAAAAAATCATGATTATTATTAAATGAACCATCCTGTATATCATTTATTCACTTCCATCACGTAACAACTATTTATTGATTAACCTGATAAAACGTTATATACAACAAATATATAAATTTATATATAATAAACTATATTTTATATTAAAATATAATTTATATCATATATATAAATTATATATATATAATATAAAATAACATAAACAATATATATATATATTAAATTATATTTTATTTATTTAAATAAAAAATCATATTTTGATCGATGTAACAATAAACTAATGATAATCGTCCTAAAATCCGTCGTTTGATCTTTTAATTTATTAACGCTTAAAATCATCCATTTATTTAATCCATATCCGTCAATTTGATAGATACTAATCAAAAATAAAAAAAAAAAAAAAGGTAAAGAAACAGATTCATATTTTTAATTAAAATATTTTTCATTAAAAATCGAACGTATAATAACGTTAAATACGTTATGTATTTTTGCAATATTATATATCGTTTAGAAAAGGTCCTTAAATCAGAGTATTTGTAAAATGGAAATTCGTAAAGCTGGGAATTCGTAAAACGAGAATTACCTGTATACGGTAGCGAATATAAGCGAGGCGCGTTTCAAGCGTGCCATCTAGGGCTTTGAACGTGGCTCGAGTGTCACGAGCAAAAGCCATTATCCTTTCGACTTATCTCGTCGTCTCATACTCGGGTCACGTTCGCGACTGCACAACGAAAGGGCGTCGTTACGTCGATAGTTTTTCGCAGAACCTAAGAAATCTCGACCCTTTGCGGCTTGGACTTTGAATATAAAATTTTATATATATATATATATATATATATATATATATATATATATATATATATGTAATCTTTGAAGTTTCGCGAAAAAAAGTATTCTACAAATTTTTCATAAACGAAAATAATTGATTTTTATCCAATAAGTCATTTGTATCTTTACGATTATAAGCAGTACTGTAGTATCTTCGATTAATTATTTGTTTGTTTCTTTTCTTTTTTTAATTCTATAATTATTGTACATTCCCACAGATCTATGATGTTTAATCCTCGATAGTTATCATCTCAAAAAGAGAACAAGTAAAAAAGAAATAGCAATTTTTATCGAGAATATTTTATAAATCAATAAAATCAATCGAATGCATGCTATTAAATATTTTACTACATCATTATTAAAAATAGAAACCTTATTATCTCCAATAATTACGAATAACACTTAACAATATGAAAACAAAATTCGTTCATCCATTTTTGCGAATAGCTTTTAAGCTACGTCTATTACGTTACATTTAACTGATCGATACCTTGAACAAAAAAAAACAAAAAAAAAAAAAAAACAAAAAAAAAAGAAAAAGAGAGAACAGAAAAAACAAAAAAAAAGAGAAAAACAAAGAAAGAAAAACTACGTATATATATATATATATATATATATATATATATATATATATATATATAAAAGAAAGAAAATAAAAATTCTTCGCATATAAAAGAAAGGAAGAAAGAACAACAGAAAGAAAAAACAAGAAAGAAAAGGAAAGGATAATCTCTATATAATACGAAACTTTTATCCAGTTCGTAAACGTAACCCCTTGAAATATTATAACAACCTTTTAGATTAACCCTATAATCATCGAACGTAAATATCAAGGCAATCACGATAAATAGGATCGGGAAGTAAAACGAATGAAACGCGTCCGCGCGTAGTACAATAGATACCTACCCTCTCTTTGGATATTATGTATCCCTTTTGGTTCGATCTGGTGATTTCACTTTTCCCCGTAGGACTTGAGAAAAAAGGACTACAGGATACAAAGGCGAACGTGGCCGATTATTTTCCTCGTATCTACCCCGTCCCACCTTTGTCGTCCTTACGGGGCGAAACGAATTGGATCTCTCTTCCTCTTCCTCTCTCTCTCTCTCTCTCTCTCTCTCTCTCTCTCTCTCTCGTTTTCTTTTTTTCTTTCTTTCTCACTCTCACATATACTATCATAGGTATATAGTATAAAGGATATTCTCTTTTCTGCGAAGGAAAAGGGAGACTCGTTCGAATTCGTTCGCTATCGGCATCTGGCAGCATCGTAAACGAGGATAGATCCGTTAACGGATCTTTTGTCATCCGTGTGACGCATCGGCGAAAGTCAATATTCGAAAGATGCCGCTTCATCCCAACAGTAAGGACTATCGCGAGAAAGGATCTCTGCTCGTAATGGCCGCTACGTGACGAGGAGGGAACAGCCACCTCGAGATCCTTCCGCACCCTTTCAAACGTTTTGCATAATATACGGGTCCCTGTTCTCCGCTAACAGAGAGGGTGTAAACCTCGGAGGCATCTTTTATTCTTTTCTTATGTTCAAGAAAGAAACAGGAAGAGGAAAAATGAAAAGGAAAAGGAAAAGGAGTTATTTCGACTTAATGAAATGATCTTATTCTACTGTCGATCTTTACTCGATAATCTATCGTATGTATTAAGTAATATCGTAAAATTGTATTAATATGTTTCGTTTGTTCTTTCGTACGTTATTCGATCTATGTACGTGATTCACGATCGATCATAATCGTCTTGGAGAAGTGTAAGCGATCTAAAGAGATCTCTACGCTGAACTCTAAGCGAATCTAAAGATACATATAATAATATGAATATTTATATATTTATTCTGGTGTCAGGGATTTGCTTTAATTCTATTTTTTTTTTTTGTTTCTTTTTTTTTCCTTTCTTTCTTTACTCTGTTGAAGGATTCAGCGATTCAAATCAAATAATCGTCCTTAATGACTCGTTTGCTCTTTAAATTTATATAACGATTAGAACTATCGATTTATTTTGATCATATTCATCGATTTAACAGATTTTAATTTGAAAAAAAAAAAGAAAGCAAAAAGCATTTTATATTCTCCGTCATCCTCATTTCATTTCATTTTAAAATTACAAACAAACAAACAAACAAGAAAGAAGGAAGATTATAAATCAACACATCGCACCGGTAATGACTCGATTCTCGTTAAATCTAGAAAAAAGAAGTAAAAGGAAAAAAAGAAGAAGAAGAAAAAAAGAAGAAACAAAAAAAAAAGAAAAAAGGAAGAAAGAAAAAAAGAAGTTTGATATTTCCAGTATTAATTACCTCTAAATCGTTAACGATCTCGCGATTACGAATCGTCGATAAATTTTTTTTTCGTCAGGCTCTCGCATGATATGAAGAAAAAAAAAAAAAAAAAAAAAAAAAGAAAGAAAGAAAGAAAAAAAAATTTCAATTTCTTTTTATCTCCTATTCCATATCCCCGATAACGATTTCGTTCCGTTGATTTGCATAACTAAATATATTGACCAATTCGAAAGAACCAGTTCTACGATTAAGAGATTATTATGTTTCTTCTTTGTCGGACGAAATCAATGGATTATTATTTTCTTCTTCGTCAGAATTTTTATTAAATCGAAATGTGATAAAAATGTGTTGGAGTATATGGAGTCATATGTGAATTCGTTCGGCAAGGTTATACTACGCCCTTTCACGAGAATGTCACAAGCAGTGAACCAAACGAACCTTCTATTAACTCCTTCTCCAAACGTGACACCAAAGTGGCGACGGCTGCACTAAGCGACGAAAGGTCCAGACTACTTCAGACTCGTGCTTGCTTCCAAAACCCAAAATTCAAGTTCTAAAGGAGAACATCTCTCTCTCTCTCTCTCTCTCTCTCTCTCTCTCTCTCAATCTCTCACTCTTTCTGTCTGTCTGTCTCTATCTTTCTCAGTCTTTCTATCTCTTTCTATCTTTCTCTTTCTTTGTAGGGGGAAAAGGTTTTCTCCGCACGGCAATCGCCATGCATCTTCGAGGTTAACCGATCTCGAACGTTATCGAGTTACCTTCGACTACCTGCTTACGTACCAACCATGGACCGCATACGAATCGGCTATTTTAAATTCCCTCCGTCTTCTCCTAACCTACTAGTCATCACCGATAGAAAGAGAGAGAGAGAGAGAGAGGGAGAGAATCCAAATTCGTCTACTCTCTCACTGAACGTTCCTAACTTTAAACCCTTCGTCAGGATCGTTCCACCCTCGAAGCTATTAACCCATTAGATTATAACGCTTGGTTAATCCTTACCAGTTAAGCATGTCAATAGTTTGAATAGTTCTGGGGATAATATTGCTTGGTATAATAAGAAAAATGTTGCTAACAATTTAGAAAGTAATTTTATCCGTGTATCTGTGTTATATTAAATGTACGTATGTCTGTGTGTGTATGTGTGTGCATTCTAGGTGTAACGACAAGGTAGGTACATTTCAAAGATGTAGAAAACTACCTACCGACGAGTCACCCTTCGCAGACTCGAGGATTCATATGGGAAATCAAGGGACGAACGAACGCACGTGTGCCCTATGTCCTTCTCTTTCTCTTTTTCTATCTCTCTCTCTTTCTTTTTCTTTCTCTTTTTCTCTCAATCTCCTTGCACGACTCCCTTTTTCATTCTACTCACTTCCCGTTTTCAACTTTAACCCTCTTCACACTTCTGATACCACGTGTCCTATCAGCCACACATAAAACGCCTGACGGACAAGAAATCGAATGCATGATCTCTCTATATTCTTCTCTATTGATATCGTCGCTTATCGTGCGATGTCCTTTCTCGGTCACATTCATCGATTCGGTCTCTCTCATTCCGTCTTTTATCCAACTGAGAAACAAAAAGAGACTCAGGATAATGAAATGTTGCTGATGATATATACGGATACATTACGATTTATCGTCGAGATCTCGACGATAAATTTCTACGATATATTATCAAGTGTCGCGAACGATAAATATGATTTTCGGAGATATACGCGTAATATGAGCGGAGATATGTATCTATCAATTCGATGTACGATCTAGTTTCTTCGCAAATACGATTTTTATCTACTTACTTTTCTATTCAAAATTCGAAACTATCGTTTCAAGTTTTAATTATAATTTTTATTAATATAATACTATCGAATGATCAGATAAATATCAATCGAAAGATTATCACAAAACGATCGTTCTCGCAAGATTTTTAACGAGTAATTATTTGTGATAATAAAAATTGAATATGATCTTTAATTACAAATTTCTTTTTTTTTTTTTTTTTTCAAATTTAAGATTCGTAAGTTCCTTTTAATTGAATTCAAAAAATTACGTTTAATTTTCATAAGAAAATTGATCGAACCATTTCGAAACTAAATGCAATGAAATAAGTTTGGTAACAAACATTTCGCGGGAAAACGTTTCGTAAGAAATCGATCGTACGGAAAATGAGGAATAAAGCAAAAAGTGAAAAAAGAAAAACAAACAAAACAGAAAAAAAAGATAAGAAGTATCGAATAGGTACGTATCTATCGGTCCGAGATGCGGAAGGGACGCGCAGGCAGCATTTCTAGTAATTCGATATATCTCGCGATTCGCCAACTCGACTACGGATTTATTATCGTTCCCTTAAAATATTCCATCTCGTGGCTATCCTCGATCACGAGAGAGCGGCGTATCTATTCATCCATCTCTGCTTTTATCTGCCGACCAATCTACGTATCTATCCGCATGATCGTCCATCCGTCTATAAATCCGTCTCTCTCTCTCTCTCTCTTTCTCTCTGTCTGTCTCTTTCTATCTATCTATCTATCTGTTTCTTTCTCTTTCTCTCTTTTACTCATCCTCTTTACGAAAAGGTAAGGAAGAAGACGAAGAAGGAAAAGTAGAAGAAGAGAACGAGAAAGAGAAAGAGGATGAAGAGGAGGAAGAAGAAGAAGAAGAAGAAGAAGAAGACGAAGAAAAATAAGAGTGGGGGATGGGAGTCGAAGGCTCACGGCCAAGGCTCGCGTCGAAGACCCGAAGACGATCCTCTCACGAAGGCGAGCATGGTCCACGGGGAACGTCACAACAATACATCTCTTTAGCGACGACACAATAAATCAAAATAAACTCGCCGGGGAGAGAGAAAACAGGTTGGCTGCACCGCGGGAGGCTGCAACGTCGTACTTCGTGTGCGTGCATCTCTCTCTCTCTCTCTCTCTCTTTCTCTGTCTTTCTCTGTCTTTCTCTGTCTTTCTATCTCTTTTACATTCACTCACTCACTCACTCACTCACTCACTCACTCACTCACTAGAGATACGAATGAATATCCTGCGAGCATACACCGCTTCTTCCCTCTCTCTTTCTCTTTCTCTTTCTACCTGTTGGTATAAAAGAGAGAGAAGAGTCTGGACCAGCCCGAGGCAATGACGTCCCAACGAGCCCTCTTCTAATCCTTCGGCCCATCCCCTTACTTTTACACAGTGTAGATACTTAAAACATGTTTCATCATAGTACTCGCGAAAATCTTGAAAAATTATTGATAAAAAAATGGAGAATGTAAGTCCTTGGAAAATTCGAGCTTTCTATGTAGATATATCTTGAATTTATTAAGAACGATTCGATTTATTAAGAATCCTTGTAATAAGGGATAAATGAGACTTATGGTACACCCGGTATAAGACTTCCTCTTGAAGGAGCAGGGAGTAGCGCGTGCGCGTTTAAAGAGACGCTCGGCCGATCGTAAAGTTGACGCCCGGCGGCGTGCCAGGGGGATTACATTAATCGATTATGATCGGTACGGGACGATCAAGATCGACCCAATAACGCTCTGCTGCTAGATACAAGATAAGCGTTCTACCTTTCTCTCTCTCTCTCCCTCTGTACGTACATGCATACATACGTACTTATATACATACATATACACATACACATATACCTACATACATACACACATATATATGTATACATATATGTTTATGTATATGTATACATAAATGTATATGTATATGTATATGTATAAATATGAGTATGTATATATAAATGTATATGTATATGTATATGTATATGTATATGTATATGTATAAGTATAAGTATGTATATATGTACATATGTACATATATATATATATGTGTGTGTATATATGTGTGTGTGTATGTATGTATATGTGTATCTGTATATACATACAATATCTCTGTCACTTACTATTTCGTTCTTGCGTATATGTATTTATATATGTATGTAAAATAATTTATGTGCGAACAGAATAGATAATAGAAAGGAGAACGATGAAAGAAAATGTGACTATCCCGAAGGACTTGTTTTAATCCGAAAGGAAGGTTGTAGGGATTTCGAGGTCACGTTTGTCCTCGTACGTAAGAATCGATCTATTGCTCAACATCATTTTTATTGAGGAAACATAAAGATAATCAAACGATTTATATAGAAATAGAAGTAGAACTGAAAATAGAAATAAATAGTTTCTTCTGAGTTTTAAATGTAATACATTTGAGAGAGACAGAGAGAGAGAGAGAGAGAGAGAGAATGAGAGAGAGAGAGAGAGAATAAGAGAGAGAGAGAGAGAGAGAGAGAATAAAAAAATAATAAAAAAAGAAAATTATAAGCTTAGAAAGAGTGAATTACTAATTTGTACGATTTTACCACAAAACTAATTTCGAACGACATGAATTAATAATTAAAAATGAAAGAAATAAAAATAAAACAAAGAAAATCGTAAACTTACAAAATTCAATCATTTCAATCTCCACAAATTTAACCATAAATCTCAGATAATCGTTAACCTTTATCATCATTACCGCTCTAATACAATCAATCGAACTTTCATCAGTTCTTATTATTAAATACCGAAGATCGATAAACATTTTAACTAATACAAACAGTACGATCTCCGAAAAATTACTTGACGTATTTTCTAAGAAAATTAAAAGTCACCGAATTTGTTTTGATAGTTGGCTGGCAAGCGTGCTTACAATATTCCTGGAATGATAATAATATAACAAATGAGTTCAAAAACTAAAAGGAGACAGACAGACAGACAGACAGACAGACAGACAAACAGACAGAGAGACAGACACAGTAGACAGACAAAGTAGATGGAGTAGAGAGAGCAAGAGAGAGAAAAAGAGAGAGAGAAAGAGCGAGAGAATGTTTATATGTATCCTTATATGTACGTACTTACGTATATACGTACATATACATATGTGTATGTGTGTCTGTAGAGGACATTAAACAACGACGAGTCACGAACGAAGAACGATCGTACATACATAGGTAGGTTAGTACGCGAGCGAGCACATATACAAACTTACGTAAGTACGTACATATGTATGTGTATGTATTGGTGCGGCGAGTAGAGCTCATTGAGGGACCCTCCCGAGCGGTCGGAGGTCTCTCCTCTCTTAGAGGAGAGGAGTCCTCGGTGCAGCGGCCAGTCGCCGCACGCTCTCGGTGTGTTCGGGTTCGGCGATCGAGGAGTGAACTCGGATGAACCATACCTCGCACCGTACTGAGCGAGAGAGAAAGAAAGAGAAAGAGAGAGAGAGAGAGAGAGAGAGAGAGAAAGAGAGAG
>NC_057700.1:4277203-4282203 GCF_014466175.1 Vespula pensylvanica | reverse complement strand
CTAATGTGAATTAGATCATCGATCAAAAAGACATCCTAAGATTTCGATGTCATCTCTCTCTCTCTCTCTCTCTCTCTCTCTCTCTCTTTCTCTCTTTCTTTCGAAAGTTCCGGGTATTAGTTAAACCCGTGAGTAGACACGTGCTACCGTTTAGTTTAATGCACGGTTAGTATTAATGTCACAACGTGAAAAGTATGGCTAATCTTTGAGTACGGTTTGACGAAGGCCGTGCCTCTGAGTCAGCCAGAACAGCTGTTTGTTGTAAAGAGCGCGAGAGATATCCGAGCGCTGCCTTAGATAGCGGCTTCCTGGTGACCTCGAGTGCATTTGCACTTACAATTGGTAGTCTGACGACATTCGTATACTAGTATTCGTACGAGTCGATTTTTTCCCCCTCTTTTTTTTTTTTTAACTTCCTTTTTCTTTTTTTTTTCCTTGTTCTTCTTCCATTCTTTCTTCCTTTTCTTCTTTTCAATCGACGCTAACTTTAATGGTAGATAATGGAATAGAGAGAGAGAGAGAGAGAGAGAGAGAGAGAGAGAGAGAGAGAGGGAGAATGTTTATGCGACTATGGTTAAATAGTATTCGATTCGTGGAAGCTAACTACCTTCGAATACTTTTCCGCATGCTTCTCTCGTTTTATTGAACGCGCGATCGAATTAATTAAAGTTTAATTTGTCAAAGATTTGTTTGCTTAATAAATTGCTTCGATAAATGAGAACGTTTCATTGTGTTTTGTCTATTCAAATTAGTAAGAAAGAGAGGAAGAGAGAGAGAGAGACAAAAAGGTTAAATATAATCGAAAACGCATGAATTAATTGACATATGTAGTTATTGGCCGAGTTACTTCATCCTCATCCTTCGGCTAGTTTCTTGCATTAGATGTAGGATTGCGAAATGAACAAGAGTAGATATTGGCCAACGAAAGGCGTAAGTGTTCAAAGCATGTGCCACGAATCTACATATGTATATATGTATGTATGTATGTATGTATGTATGTATTGTATCTAGAAACGTGTCTCTTTCTTATACATCGACTTCTTATAGTGCTCATAATCCGTTTTATTACACGTTTTTTCTATTGTGTGTGTGTGTTACTATGGCGCCGGCGTTCGCCCTATCACTCACGATCACTATAATAAATAGTATATTCGAGAAAAGAAACAAATTTCTTTAGATTTGTCTGGTCGTTGATATTTGAAAAATGTTATAACTAAATTTTGATTATTATTATTATTATTATTATTATTATTATTATTATTATTATTATTATTATTATTGTTATAAGTTTTTGGTTAACGAAAGATCGACGATGTATTTTTTTTTTCGTTTTAATTATATTACAATACTTTTGTGATATTTAATATAAATAATTGTTATTTCATGTAATAATAATTGCATTTAAATTATTTACTGTTATTGTTATTATTATTATTATTATTATTATTATTATTATTATTATGTGCCAATAAAAAATTTGTCTTCTCTTTTTTAATTCGTGATCATCGATTAAAATTCATCGTATTTAGTTATACACACAAATATATAATTTATAATTTAATATAATTAAAAATTATTCTGATAAGAAATTTATTTAAATGATTATTACCAAAAATTTTATATCACTCGAAGGATTAATTTTAATTTCACTTACTTTGCTATTCTTATTACCTATATTATCTACAAATTCCTATCATTAATAGTATCAAAAAACATATATACATATATACATATAGTACCTATATATATATATTTATTATTTCAAGTAATAATAATGACATTTAAATTACATTTAAATTACGTAATTAGAATGAGCGGTTAACCAAGAGGATTAAATATTATAAATTTATTATCTCTTTTCTTACATACACACATTCACACACACACACACACACACACACACACAACATATAAATATATCTTTCTAATTTATTACCGGCTTCTTTTACAGACACATACATATATACTATATTAACACGGACTCCGGAATTTTCCAGAATCAAGTGTAGACGAAGTCATACGTATATGTACGTCGATCTAATATCCTTCTAGCGAAAGGCGAATGTACATACTTACATACAATATGTATACTCGTACAAATAGATATTTACGTAGGTTCTACGTAATAACCAAGTAGAAGAAGACGTAGAGGAACAGCTATATTTCTATCTATACGTATATCTACGAATGTATCTATCTATGTACTATCTATGTATCGATTTATCCATGTATATATATATATATATATATATATATATATATGTATGTATGTTGAACGTAATTACCTTTTTCACGGTTTCCAAACGATGACGTTCGACACAACGAACAATCTTAATGCTTCGACAAACAATTTTCCTTTTCAATTTATCACGGATGATTTCATGTCTTCTCGGAGATGATCTCAGAAGGTCGACGATCTTTTTCTTATTCTAATGGCAATTATTCTCGATCGAAGAACAATAGAGATCGAAAGAATCCGATACACTCTCGATATTTTCCCTCTAACACATACGTACACATACAAATGCGTATATACGTACGTGCATACACACACGATGCACGTATATACGTCTTCAAACACACACTTATTACACGATTAATCGAATAAGTCAAGGAATCATGGATACCAAATTAAAACATTTATTTCGATGTCGTATAGATTATAAAAATGACAACCAGTAAAAGTTATTAAATACATGTTACTTCGTGTAAATAACATTGACGATAGTCGCGTCATATCGAAGATTACAAAGTTTTATAAGAGCGATCATTTTGCAATAGATAACGCTCGTTAAAAGACAAACACACGTACAAACATATATGTATATACATACATATAACCGTAGAAATAAGTATAATAATTATACTAGTCAGGATCACAGTTAATTAATTAACATATTAATTTTAATTGTCTGCTTGGTTATAAATAGTACTATCGAATAAATTCTTACTCCTATCACCTCGCAAAGTATTGATATGTACGTTCCAGAGTAAATAATATTTATTATAAAATGAAGGAGGATTCGATCGTTCGTTTTTTTAATAAAGAAGATCGAAATTTTATAGATCGAATAGACGATCGAATTTTTCAAGTTAGACGCTCGAAAAATTCTCATAGCTTTTTCTGATAGCTTAAATCAGAATAACGATTTTACAATAATTTTCTTTCTTATCTTTCTATTTTTTTTTTTTTTTTTTTTTAATATAATTTATTTTGTTATTTTTCTATTTCTGTCTTTTTTTCTATCTTTTTATTATTATACTCTTATTATTTTAGAATTAGCACGACTACAAAAGTAATCATAGAGACAGATTATCAGAGACGTATAGAGCGTAAATCGTGTCTGTGGACAAACGAGATTCTCCATTTCATTATATTTTATTTGCTATTTTTAATTTTTTACTTCTTCATTAAATTTTATTCATTTATTTATTTATTTTTTCATATCCTTTCAATTCTTCGTTAAATACGATACTTTTTCATGAAATTTTATTTATTTATTTATTTTTTCATATCCTTCCAATTCTTCGTTAAATATGATACTTTTTTTTATTAAATTTTATTTATTTATTTATTTATTTTATTTTATTATTATTATTATTTTTTTTTTTTTGATAATCTTTCAATTCCTCGTTAAATACGATTTTAATTTAGGAGCAAGAGAAAAAAATGACTTCATCGAGAAATAAATTTCATTTTTTCATTTCTTTGAATTTTGTTTAACATTAAAAGTACTTTTCCCTTCTGCCACCCATGATATCGGTGACAAAGTTACCAGGTTTGAAGTTACATGGTTTGATTATTCATAAATTACACCCAACAGTTAAAAATTTTAAGTGACTTGCATAAAATGCTGAACATCGTACACTGAAACACGTTTTCTTAATCGTGCGAAAACAAAAGACGCGATTCGATCGGCAAATCGTCGAGCTTCATATTTGGTGTCAGGTGGCGTCCTTATCATCTGTATGGAAAACTAATGTTGAAATGTGAACGCTCGTCGCTTCTTTTCTATTCGAGTCATTTTATATTTGATGTCGTCGTCGCGTCAAATTATCGGTGAAAAACGAGAGAGAACGCGAGTGTATATAAAAAAAAAAAGAATAAAATAAAAAGGAAACAAAACAAGATCGAATTCATACGAGATGTTTGTTGTTTCAATGAAAAAAAAAAAAATATATATATATATATATATATATATATATATGCGTGTATGTTTCCTTATTCATCAAATTAACGGTGAAAAACGAGAACGCGCGTATAAAAAAAAAAAAGAAAAGGAAACAAAATCAAATTGATGCGAGATGTTTATTGTTTCAAAGAAAAAAAAAAGAGAAAAATCTATGTATATATATATGTATACATACATACATACATACATACATACATACATATATACACACAAACATACAACATACATACATAAAAAAAGATATATATATATATATATATATATATATATATCGAGTTTTCTTATTAGAAAGAAACAAAGTGAGCGAGAAGACAAATTCGAGCGCTCGTTTAATCGGCGTAGGGTAACAACAGCACAAATTCGCGTACGCCATATTGGCTGCCGTCCTTTCTCTAATTTCTTCGAAAATGTTCGAATTGTTTGACGTTTTTAATGTTCCTTGCGTTCATTATGAGCGTCAAAGGGTTACCTATTCGTCGTTCTTTCATCTTCCCTATTGAGATATCCCAACGATTTCGATTTTGATTATTACGCGCGTCCGCGCGCGTGTGTTTCCGTGCGTATGTGTGTGCAGTGTTGAGTTAGTGTGCTTGAAAAGTGTAGAAGTAGTGTGAGTTGGACGATTTCTTCTTTCTCTCTTTCTTTCTTTCTTTCTCTATCTATCTATCTATCTATCTCTCTCTCTTTTTCTCTCTCTTTCTCTCTCTCTCTCTCTCTCTCTGTCTTTTTCTCGCTCTTTCTTTCTAATAAATTTCATCCATCGTTTCTCTCTCTCTCTCTCTCTCTCTCTCTCTCTCTCTCTCTCTC
>NC_057700.1:4269601-4275578 GCF_014466175.1 Vespula pensylvanica | reverse complement strand
ATATATATATATATATATATATATATATATATATATATATATATATAATACATTAACACACACACACACACACATATATATATATATAACACATTATACATACATATGTACATATATAGATATTGCACCAAGAATCTCCATAGTTCTCGTTCCAGGTGTTTACTTCGAGAGATTCTTCCATTTGAAGTAAAACGAATTCCCCAGAAACGAACGTTGGAAATAATCCTCCTTGCTTTTGTGTTTTGTGTCTCGGCCAGATTCCTTTTTTCCCTCTCTTTCTCTCTCTCTCTCTCTCTCTCTCTCTCTCTCTTTCTCTCTTTCATATTCGTTTTCTAGCTTCCATTTACCTGGGTTTCTCTCGCTTTATAAGCCCGTCTCCTCCAATTGGAACGTGCCAGTGCTCTCACGCGTTAACCGATTCGTTATGACGCCTATTCTCGATGAAATGTTGTTAAAATACGCGAAAAAAGAGAGAGAATAAAGAAAGAACGAAGAGATAGATGTATATATGTTTTATATATATATTATATATATTTTCCTCCTCAATCTCTCTCTCTCTCTCTCTCTCTTTCTTTCTTTATATATATATATATATATATATATATATATATATATATATCTCATATATATATCCTACATACAATATATATATATATATATATATATATATATATATATATATATAATGAGAGAGAAGAAAAAGAGAGGAAAAACAATAATAAATAAGCCTTCATGTACCTTTTAATTTCTTCCCTATCTCTATCTATTTAGAATACATCTTAATAAAAATTATTTATCCTGATTATATCCTATGAGAATTGGTACAATAAGGACATTCAAAAACTAAGTCGTCTGATTTAATTTTTTTCTTATTTTCTTCTTCTTATTATTGTTATTATTATTTTCTTTTTTTTCTTTTAATTTTTCTTAAATCTTTACTTTTCATAATACGTTGTTTAAATATCAGGGGTATATAAAACGAGTAGTAGAAAGAAGTAGCTTGATTGTTTGGCCTGATATATATATATGTTTCGAATAAAATGATTTTGAATTTGAGAAATTATATCTGAGACTTTTTAAATCTTCCTATGAATAATATTTTCGAATATTTTCTGTATGGGATCGAAAGAATAAAAAGAGAAAAATAGATAAGAAAAAGTAAAAGAAAAGTATTATTTTTATTTTATATTTTAATATCTTTCTTTTCTTACAAATCGTTATCTCAACTCGTCTTATAAAATTTATGACATTTTTTTTTTTGTATACGTATAAAAAACTAATTCATTGGAAAGAATTCATAAGTTTTCAAATTAGATATTTATTTCTTATATCTTATACTAGAAGAGAATGATTGTATTTCGAAATTCTTTTTTTTTTTAATGTTACAAAAATAACATGTTAAAAACTTATTAAATAAAGTTGATAATTATTAAATACTGTTTATCGATGATCTTTTTGAAATTCTCAAAGCATTAATAATAAATGTCTCTCGATTTGATAATAAAATATATATCCATATCTACAATTTAATGAGAAATACTTATTCTTTGTCATAACACGTTCACGTGTGAAACACGTTCGCATACACATGTGAAAAGTATGTATATATATATATTACATGTAAAATTCATGGTTCAAATTTAACTACATATGCCATATGCAAACGTCATGAGAATGAATTAAGAATAAAGAAAATTACACGTTTAAATAAGAAAAATAAAAAATGTACACGTAAAAAAGAAAATGTCCGAAAATAAAGCTTACCAACGTTTTTATGAATAATGAAAATAAAATGTGATAAAGTAAATAATGTTCGTAGATACTCTTACATCGCTAATTAGAAATTATCATTATCATTATCATCATCATCATTCTTATTATCATTATTGTTATTATTATTATTATTGCTATTATTATTTTCTTACTTTATTATTATTATTACTATTATTTTTTTGTTTTATTATCATTATTACTACTATTATTTTTTTATTTCATTATTATTATTATTATTACTATTATATTATCATCATCATCATTATTATTATTATTATTATTATTATTATTATTATTAATATTATTAATTCTTTGTTTTATTATTATTATTATTATTATTATCATCATCATTATTATTATTATCATTATTACTACTACTATTACTATCATTATCATTATCATTATCATTATCATTATTATTATTATGATTATTATGATTATTATTATTATTATTATGATTATTATTATTATTATTATTATTATTATTATTATTATTATTACCATTATTTTTCGGACGAAGGAAAATATCGAAAAGAAAAGAAACCTTGACTAAGTTTTCTCGGAAGCGGGATTACAGTCGGTTTGATTACGGTCGTTTTCAAGTAGAGGTGGAGGAGAAAGAGGAAAAAGAGGATGAGGATGAGGAGGAGGAGGTGGAGGAGGATATATGTATAACGACGTGGTTATCGGCGAATTCGAAGGACTTCCAGTCGTAGACGACGATATTGTAACGTTTAGCAAGGACGATCTTGAGTTTCGTGGAACGATGGAGTTACCTCTACCGAGAAGCGTTCGTGGTTATCGCGCGTAACACGCCGATAACGTGCTACTCTTTGCGGTTTATCGTGCCTCGTCACCGCACCGTAATTTCTATACACTTTAGACCTGCCCGTTGTATCCTTCATTCGTCATCATCATCACCACCATTATCATCATCATCATCATCATCATCATTATCATCATCATCATCATCATCATCATCATCATCGTCGTCGTCGTCGTCGTCATCATTATCATTATCATCATTATCATCATTATCATCATCATTGTCGTCGTTGTTATCATAGTCTCATTATAATCATTATTAATTTCAAGACATATATGCGTGTGTATGTGTGTATAAGCTGATTCGCTAATTATCAGAAACCGATAAGCTCTCTTATAAGTTTCTCATTCCCCTTCTTCCCTTCTCGTATGGAAACTCTAGTTAGTTATAAAAAAAGAAAAGAAATAAAAGAAATGAAAGAAAAAAGAAGAGGAAAAAATCGCGTCACACGTATAATTGATTTATCGTTCTCAGTTCTAAGCGAGATAGCACACGGACATAGGAGTCGTGATAAGAGTGAATAAAAGAAGAGAATATATATATATATATATATATATATATATATATACATATAAAGAAACGATTGATCGGAGGAAGACCGTTCGGTAGTGTCGGTATTTTTGCAAGCTTTGACCCTAAGACGTTCTCGTTAGGTCGACATCGGACGACGAGCGTGTCGAGTGTCAGGGTAGAGAAACGCGATTGTAAACTTTACGACGTTTACCATGCACTACGAGGAATATACTTGGGAGGAAAAAGAATCACTATTTTTCTCGATTCTTATCTCTCTCGAACTTGTCGTCTACGCTCTCGAGAATGGATTATCTTGTAAAAGAAAGACCGCCTACGCCGATATATATATATATATATATATATACACACACATATATACACACTTAGCGAACATTGCTGCGAAATACGCCGTGATTCGATTTAAGAGAAAAAAAAAGGAGAGAAAAAAGAAGAAAGAAAGAAAGAAAGAAAGAAAGGAAAGAAAAAATAAAAAAAAAAAAAAAAAAATAAAAGAAAGGAACTTGTTCAAGCTATATCTCTTTATTTTGTTCAACTCTACAAGTGGCCTTCCACTCGAAGGCGACGATCGACGTTCGGCAGAACGTTGAATCTTGAAAAGCACGACGTTCTAACGTGGTGTTGCTCGAAACTCTCTTCTTCTTCATCATCTTCATCTTCTTTTTCTGTTTCCTTCTCCTCTTCTTCGTCCTCTTACTACTCTTCTTTCTCTTCCATCTCTACCTTCATTTTCTCACCAAGATGTTTCTCTAATCGTTCTAGTTTGCTTCCAACGTGATCATATATCGAGTTGGTGGAAAGATCGACGAGTGTACCTACCTTCTGGTTCTCGACCAAGGTGTCTCTTGGCACCTTACTCGCGAGCCTCTATAAGGGCCACTCGAGTTGTCTTGTCGCGCCGTCGTCTTTGAAATACCTTATACGACGATACATAGATCGAAGAGGGACGGTACCATACCGGTAAGCACCTCCGGTAAAAGCACCTTTGCTAACCACCTTCGATATATATATATATGGTCTACGACGACTAGCTCTCTATCTATCTCTCTATCTCTTTCTCTCTTTCTCTCTTACACATACACCTATCCATACATTTTCTATCTTTCTTTCTTTCTTTTTTTCTTTCCTTCCTTCCTTCCTTCCTTCTTTCTTTCTTTCTTTCTTTCTCTTTCTGTCACGAGTGCAAGGAGATCCAGCTGCTTCTTTGCACGGTGGCGCTTGCCAACTACTATCTCCCCCCATGGATCGGTGAGTACGTGCTCGGAGTTAGCTCGTTTGCAACCACATTCTTTTTTATCCTCACCGTTTCCTTCCTTCCTTCCTTCCTTCCTTCCTTCCTTCCTTCCTTCCTTGCTTTACCTTCGAAACGATGAACGTCGTTTTCGTCTTCTCTTCGTTCTATTCGTTGGCCTCGTCTTCGTTGTCTTCGTTCTCTTCGTTGGAGGACGTTCTTTCGTTTTTTAACTTCACGTAAACAATCGAGAATGGCAAAAAAAAAATCTACATGTGTCTGTGTATGTACATGTTTATATATATATATATATATATATATATATATATATATATATATATAAATGTGTCTCTGTTCATTCTAGTCAAAGTAAAGAAAGAACTCGACTGATTACAGATTCAGATGCAACCGTCGACTTTGAATTTCCATTGATTCGCCATTATACACGTTCGCGAAAGTGTAGATTTTCAGGGTCGAATGACGCTTCGGAATATAACGGCCGTTACTTTCGAATAATCGCGAAGGTTACGATGATCGTAATTTTAAATGAGTTTTCGATCGGTATCTACACCGATCTAGCCGATCTTACTTTGACATTTGGAATTAAACGTATTCTCGTGTTTATACGTTTTTCTTCTTAGCGAAGTATTATCTCGAAACCCTTATCGTTTATTAATTTTTCTTTTTCTCTTTCTTCTTTTTTTTTTTTTTTTTAATATTTAAAAAATATAAATCTTGCGCAAATATACTTGTTCGAGAGTGATAAGGATTGATAATGATAATAATGTAAAGAAAAAAAAAAAAAAAGAAAGAAAGAAAAAAGAAAAAAGGTTAAAATACAAGTATCGTAATTCAATCGTAAGAAAATATATAATCGATTTATCGAGATGGTCGATATATTTCTTTGAGAAACGAACGAACGGATTTTTTCCTTTCGATCGAGATCAAAAAATTGAATGCATCATCGAATACGATGCAACAGATCTGTCGCATTTATTATTTCAAACGTAAGCATACGTATTACGTAAGAATCGATACCCTAGAGAAACGCATACGTTTTGAACGTATATCATTTTCGATAGTACGAGACATTAAACATAATTTTGACAAAAATTTATCAATTACTTTTTCGATTATATCACCTATCCAAGAATTTTATCGATCACAAATAACATCAAGATAAATTCGATGTTTCAAAATTTGATCTCATTTCACATAGATAACTACATATATACATGTACATACATATATCGTAGTTAAAAGCAAACGATATGGATTTATGGGATTAAAAATATTTGTGTTAGTGTTCACGTTTATATTAAAATACACGAATGAGGGATCTCGAATGTCTATCGAATGTCTCCGTTCGTCGTCTCTCGAATCTTCGTTACCTTGGCTCACCTTACACGCATTCTCTCTCTTTCTCTTTCTTTCTTACACACCCACATATATATTCACTCAAACACAATCACGTTTTTTCCTCTCGTTGGAGCATATTTAGCATCGATTATGAGTCGACGATAGACCTACCAGATTGTACCTTAACTCTTTCTCTCTCTCTCTCTCTCTCTCTCATTCCCTCTTTGACGTCGTCGTTCAGAAGAGAGGGAAAGAGG
>NC_057700.1:4257101-4264601 GCF_014466175.1 Vespula pensylvanica | reverse complement strand
CGAATATAAATCAGACGATGCTAATAAATTACCTTCAAAACTTAACTACAAACATAAAATTATAATTAATCGTAACCTTTACCATACTTCTTATGAGTTTTCAATGGACGAGAATGAAAAAGTACAAAGCAAATTTTCTTTTCTTCATTCTTTCTTTCTCTTTCTTTTCTTTTTTTATTTTTCTTCTTTTTCTCTTGGCATATTCAAACGTATTTCAATGAAGTAATAATTAAAAACGTAACAAATTTGCCCGATAAGATTGTTTCACTTTTGAGAAACACGTGCGATGATACGCATATACAAACACATACGTACGATCATAGAGTGTTGTTAATTAAAACGAAACTTTCGTCATAAACTTCGTATATAATATCAGTTAGTTACGTAATCCTTGGAGTCGGTTTTTAATCGCTTTTTGATACAAGTTTTGCTTTCCTTTGAAAGGACATAAGATGGCGGTCAGACATGCTCTAGTGACAAATACAAGACTCGTTATATTCGGTGGGTAATATAATTAAGTCCGACGTAGTTCTTGGAAGGTCGGTCTATCGAAAAGAGACGGGTCCGTGGAATCGGGCTCGCGGATACAACCACACCGTTTCTATCTTCCTTTCTCTCTCTCTCTCTCTCTCTCTCTCTCTCTCTCTCTCTCTCTCTCTCTCTCTCTTTCTCTTTCTTTCTGCCGGAGGTTAGAGTCGGACAAAAAATTTGCCTTATTCGTCGGGCCCGCCCATCCGTCCATCCGTCGGTCCGTCTATCCATCTATCCGTTCATCCGTCCGTATCCAGCCGCAACGTAACAGGATTCGAACGAGAGAGATAGATAGATAGAAAGATAGATAGATAGATAGATAGATAGATAGATAGATAGATAGATAGATAGATAGATAGAGATAGAAAGCGGAAAAGAGAAAGAGAAAGAGATAGAAAGAAAGAAAGAAAGAAAGAGATACATAGACTTTGACTCTCGATCCTTAAACGAACGGGATAATCAGGATATACTCGTAATAAAAGCGCTTTTAACTTCTCTGTCGTGGATCGGCGCTTTATATAGCTATAAAATGAAATAACGACTCAGCGCTAATTCCCTGTCTGTTCTCTTACCGACGCGTGATTTATAAAACGGGTTACAACGTCGACAGATTACTCGTCCTATTTCCCTTACCCCTACTCTACCCCATCATATTCTACCCTATCCACCATTACTACCACTACTACCACATATTACTACTACTATTATTATTATTATTATTATTATTACTATTACTATTACTATTGGCACAACCACCTACTCTTATTTCCTTTCAACATCCACGTTTTTCACGAAATTATATTTTACGACGACGTTGCGTGCCGTTTTTATCGCTGCTGATTTAGAGACTCTCTCCTAGCTTGAGATTCGTTTAACGCCATAAGAAAGAGAGAGAAAAAGAGAGAGAGAGAGAGAGAGAGAGAGAGAGAGAGAGAGAGAGAGAAAAGGGAAAAAGTAGGTTTGCATCAGGTAAGACGGTTCTTTTACTTTTTTTGTTTTGTTTTATTTATGTTTTTTGTTTCTTTTTTTTTTTTTGTTTGGTTGAATCGTTTGGTTTCTCTCGTTGTTCTCTTTCCTCTTTTTCTCTTTGCTTTCTTTTCCTTTTTGATTTTTAGAACGTTTCGTTCTTTTTCTTTTCGCTTTTTCTTTCTTTCTTTCTTTTTTTTTTTTTTTTTTTCTTTTTTTCCTACGAAGATCGAGCCTGACGGTTCATTAAAGATATTTATTTCGTTTGATATTTATTCGCCTCGTACAAGTATATTATATATATTTTTTTTAATAATAAAATAATATATATATATTATGTATATATAAAATATAATATAATATATATATATATATTTTACTGTAAACTCGTGATACGCATCGTAATTCGGAATTATGTTAGCGATGGAAGAAAATCACGATGTGTTCTTGATACTCCGAGTGTGTTACGTAACCGAATTAAGCGACGAGTATCCTGTTCAACTCGAAGCTTAGAAAAACAGAGATGGGATGCGTGTGGAACGTTAATCTTGATAATTTCCAAGTGCCGATTCGTGTACACACATACACAGGTAGAGACACACACACGCACATACATATATATATATATATATATGTATCTCTATTGAACGAGTAATGCGTAGGCGAATCGACGAGAGAATCAAACTAAATACATATATGTATATGTATACATAGGTATGTACATGTCGTATAAAAAAGAAACAGAGAGAGAGAGAGAGAGAGAGAGAGAGAGAGAGAGAGAGAATGATATTGCAACGATAGATATCGATTATCATCCAATTCGTAAGAAAATCTATTTCAAAAAACAAGTGTGTCCTTTGTATTAATACAGACACCATCGAAATAATAACCCCATTGATAATATTCAAAGGAATCTCTTAAGAAAAGTCATTGAAAATTTGGTTTGTTTACTTAACACTACGTTCATTCAATTTATTCTTCTCCATTAATAAAGTTAAAGTATATTATGATAAACAGTTTACATTATCGTAATGGACCAGCACCAACGAGAGGTTTACTTCGAAGTTAACGAAAATTTCTTTAAGGCTTGATACTTCAATGTGTTCAATCTGTTGTTAAGAGAGAGAGAGAGAGAGAGAGAGAGTGAAAGAAAGAAAAAGAGAGAAGAAGAAGAAGAAGAAGAGAAGGAGAGAAGAAGAAAGAAAAAAAGAAGAAAAAGTGGTAGTGAAAATAGTCGAAGCGTATCTTTATTCAAGGTCCTCTTAAGAGGCAAAAGAAAAACACAACAATGTTTTAAAGACAACGTCAACGATAACGTCGACGAAGATGGACGAGAGTCAGTTCGAACCAGACTAATTCCAGACTCGTTTCTTTCTCTAATTCCTTTCGACGAATAAGAAGAATCATAGTAGTAGTATTATTAGTAGTAGTAGTAGTAGTAGTTGTCATGGTCGTGTCGTCGTAGTATTCGTCAGTGAGATGAAGGTGTAGAAATAAGAGGGATAATACTCTCGTTCTCATCCTGATCCCTGAATCCTGAGGCATAAGGCAAACCGCAGAAAAAGTCGCTCATTACGGAAAGTATAATCCTCTCTCTCTGTCGAATAAAAACCGAGAATGGATTCTCATTGTCAGCGAGAAACGAGAGTAGGTACTACCTACCTATGTATGTACCTAAAGATGGATCCTCGCTTTCGAATCTCTGGAAGGAACGAATTTCGAAAGCCCTTCTTTTCTACGAGAGAACGATGGAGAAGGAAAATAAAAGGTAGAGGAGAAAGAGAAACAGAAAGAGAAAGAAAAAGAGAAAGAGAAAGAGGAGAAAGAGGGAAACGACGATGAAGAAGAGGATGACAACGACACTTGAGGTTGGATCCACGAGGCGCAACCGATCGTGACTCATTCTGTTTCTCGGTTGAAGCTCGTATAAATCCGTCTTGTCCGTTCTCCTCCCTTCTTCTCTCACCCTCTCTATACTTCAACATTCCCCTCTAGTCTCCTACTCCTCGGAGTATCCATAGTATCCTGCGATTTCCGTTTCGAGTAATTTCGTGCACCATGGTAAAGCATTATTATCGGTTAAACTCATAATTACGACACCCTGTTTGACGAAGCTGACCTAAGATATCGTTCTTCTTGCTGTTCTTGTTGCTGTTGTCGTTGTCGTTGTCGTTGTTGTTGTTGTTGTTGTTGTTGTTGTTAATGTAACTGTTACTGTTACTGTTACTGTTACTCTCGTTGGTTTCGTTGGTCTCTTGTTCCATGGTGGAAGTATGCATCGAATGGTCGTGGAAAAAGGGAAGGCATCGAGAACTCGGCCGAGCGGCCAATTAAGGCGTGTTGCGGCAAAAACCGTCGGACGTCGTGTTTGCACAGGTCATTGGCTATAACGAGAAACGAGTATCAAGTCCGTGTTAAATAATTATATATATCGTGGCCGGTATCGTAGATCGTAAAACCTTCCCTCTCCCTTTCTCTTTTATCTTCTTCCTTTTCTCTTTCTCTCTCTTTCTCCTTGTCTCTCTCTCTCTCTCTCTCTCTCTCTTTCTTTATCTTTCTCTCTCTGTCTTTGTACTTCTTTTATATTTTTCATGATTATAAATTGAAAATGATAAGAAATTGAAAATGAACGATTTATTTTATAATTTAATTAAAAAATTTTTTCAAATCTATCAACTGATGCAAGTTTCTTTCGTTTTTTCTTTCTATCTCTCTCTCTCTCTCTCTCTCTCCCTCTCTCTTTCTCTCTCTCTCTCTCTCTGTCTTTCATTTATCTTTTTCGTAATTTTAGGTAGGTAGCGATGACGAAAATGAAGAGGAATGATTTATTTTATAATAAATTTGAAAAATTATTAAAGTCTATGAACCGATGCGTATCTCTCTCTCTCTCTCTCTCTCTCTCTCTCTCTCTCTCTCTTTCCTTCTCTCTCTGTCTTTGCATTTCTTTTATATTTTTTATGATTACAGATTGAAAATGATAGGATGAACGATCTTTTTTATAATTTAATTTGGAAATTTTTTGAAATCCACCAACCGATGCAAGTTTCTCTCGTTCTCTCTCATTCTCTGTCTTTCTTTTTATCTTTTTCGTAATTTCAAATCGATAGCGATGACGAATATTAAGAGGAACGATTTATTTTTATATAATTTGAAAATTTTTCAAATATCTACGAACCGATGCATATTTCTATCTCTTTCCCTCTATCTCCCTCTCTCTCTTTCCCTCTATCTATCTATTTATCTGTCTATCTATCTTTCTTGTACTTTCAGATAGAGAACGATGACGAAAATGAAAAGAAATAATTTATATTATAATGAATTGAGAAACTTTTTTAAACCAATCGATGCAAGTCCCTTTCTCTCTCTCTCTCTCTCTCTCTCTCTCTCTCTCTCTCTCTCTTTTATCTTTCTCACTTGTGTTACTTATAAATCGAATGAAAAGAAACGATTAATTACCGGAACGAATTTGGAAACCTTTAGGAATCCATAAACCGATGCAAGTTATTTTTTATTAGATATATTACTGTTGTTTTATTTTTGGTCATTCGTCTCTATCTTTCTTTTTCTTTTTTTTCTTTTTTTTTTTTTTTTTTTATTTCTAAAGCTCGTAGCAAGATATCGGGAATGGTCGAAAGTCTTCTCATAATAGTTTAGAATGAAACAAAACGATCCTCGATTCCGGCGGCAGGCAATGCCGATGGAATTTTCGTTGGATCGTCCTACACGATCGTAAATGTCGTAAATAGTTGCCGATGACTGGTTTCTCAAATAGTTCTTCGTCTCGTCGTGTTTAAGCTTTATCTTCGAACAACATCGGAATTCTCGAAGACGCAAAGAGCCGCAACGATCGGTAAACGGTTAAGCCTTTAGGTATAGATATTAGAATTAGTCGAACACGCTCGATCGAGTCAAACGGGAGAGCCTTTCGCTACCGAGAATCGATCTTTCTTCTCGATCCTGCTTCGAAGGATCGACCGGTTAAAAACATGAAAACCTTACTATTCTTTTTTTCCTTTTTTCTTCTCTTTTCTTTTTCCTTTTTGTTTGTTTTTTTTTTTTTTGTTATTTTTTATTTTGTTATTTTTATTCTCTTCTTTTCTTTTTCTCTTTCCTTTTTCTTCTTTTTATTTATTGCTTTATTCTTTTTTTAAAGGTCAAGTCATTGCAAAGAGAAGTTGCAAACTTTCTAGAAAAGATCTCTTTTCTTTTTAATGACGATAATGATGATGATGATGATGACGATGATAATGATACTGGTGGTATTGTTAATGTGAAGTATAGAGTTTTGTAAATGAAAAATATGTATAAGAGTTATGCGTATAACGAGTAAGGATTAAAAAAATTTTTTGTTGATTATACGTAGCATTCGATGTTACGTGCAACGATTACTGCGAATTTTCTTGATATTTTAATTACATCAAATTATTGAAATAACTAATTCATCTTTTTTTTTTTCTAATGAACAAAATATATATAAGAGTTATAAGTATAACAAGTAAAGATTTTAAGTTTTTTTCATTACATATATCACTCAAAATTACGTGCAATGGTTATCGCGAATTCTCTTGGATCTTTAATCAGCCAGATAACTAAATCATTAAAATAATTAAGAAACTTCAATAGAGAAGATTTTTAAAAAGTAAACAAACAAACAAACTTCTCCCCGCATATAATATCGTCACAATATTTTATCATATAATATCAAACAACAATTGAATGTATCGTAAAATATTTTCTAACGCAGTCCCATTATTCTTCCAACTTTAACAAACTCAGAAACGAAACAACGAATCGGGTGTTTCGACGAACGTGGTCCAACTTTGTAAAAAAAGAAAAGAAAAAAAAAAAAATAGAAAAAAGAAACGAAACAAAAAAAAAAACCTCTTCATAAGGTTAGCACTTATCCAAGGACACGAATAATCCCAGTTCCTTTTTCTACGCTGTGTGCCTTCTGATAGCCTTCTGAAAAATGAACGAAAAAGAAGCTATCTACTTCAGAATGGGCCATGTGCGCGTCACTACGTAAAAGGTTCTCTTCTTTTCGGATATACGCACTCGAGTAGAATTCCATGGCGATTCTCGATGCCGGCATTCAATTCCAGAAAAAAGTTTCAATCTAGTGGCACCGAATCGTCCTCGTTTTCTCCCATGTGTTACCTATGGATTCTCCCTGAGGAATCTTACGGAATCTTACAAAATCGAAGAAGAGCTTGGAAGAGAAGTTGAGAGAGATTGAAGGAAGAGAAGGAAGATGAGAAGATGCTGCATGGTTCTTCCCAGTTACAAGAAGATAAAGAAGATAAAGAAGATGAAGAAGATGAAGAAGAAAGAAAGATGAAGAAGAAGAAGAAGAAGAAAAAGAAGGGAGGGAGAAGTCGACTGGCTGACACGAGCTAAGAATCTAAGCCAATGTTACGCTCGAGTGGACAATATTTTCTTCCCCTTAGCTTCGAAAAGCAAGGGCATAGTACCGAGAAGGTACGATGTGGGACATACAACGGGGAAGAAGGGATATTATTCGCGTTGGAAGTGAAACTCGATGGGAGAGAACCCTTCTCTTTCTTTCTTTCTTTCTTTCTTTCCTTCTTTTTTTCTCGTAGCGAAGGGCGACGATCTATTTTGAAGAAAAATCTTATAACCATTCGATTTTTTTTCTTTCTTTTCTTTTTTATTATTTTTTTCTTTTCTTTTTTTTTTTTTGTTTATTTGGAACGTATTTAAGCCTCTTTGTATTGTGGGAGATGGCGTGAGGGTAGAGGGAAGGGGATCTTTTTCGTTCTCTCTCTCTCTCTCTCTCTCTCTCTCTCTCTCTCTCTCTCTCTCTTTCTAGAAATTTTAATTCAAATGTAAAAATTGAAAATTTATTTTATTAAAAAGTTACTTAAGAAAGTTACGTATAATTGTATGTATTTAATAAATATTCATTAGTCTGTATCATTACGTGAGATGGATATTAAAATTAGAAAGACAAAAGAACAAATCGAATCGAAATCGATTAGACGT
>NC_057700.1:4232101-4252101 GCF_014466175.1 Vespula pensylvanica | reverse complement strand
AGAAGTCTTTGCGAATTCTATTTCGACGAGTAATAATAAAAAAAAAAAAAAAAGTTCGTTCGATTCTCTTCCTACTATCGCGTTGTCAATGAAATTTCAATTGTCAATGGAAAAGTGTCTTCGGTTTTTGTTTGCTCAATTTTTTCTATTACTTTTTTTTCCTCTTCTTTTCTTTTATTCCTTCGACTAAATCTACTCGGTCCACTGCTTCTGCTAACCATCTTCGAAGTGAGCCAGTTTTATATATATAGGGTGTTTTTGAATGCATAGCGAAACTAATAGTTTCTTTTCTTTTATTTTCAATCGATTATCTCGCGAAAACTGAACAATTGTTTGATCATTTATTTAAAAAAGAATATATATATGTATGTGCTATCATCATAATTTGTATATGTAATATATAGCAATAGTTAATGTGCTATTTGTTAATACGGGAGAGAAGTTAAATAATTAATTTATGATTTAGAAAATTATCAAACGTGACGTTGTCTTTTCGATTAATTTTCGATTTTTACACGTTTCATATTAAAGAATATTTAAAAGAACTTGTCGGGATCTAACTTAAGATTTATAAATTTCTCTTTCGATCCTTATTAATCTATACTTATTATTGATATGTTTATAACATATATTCGATCATTTTATTATCATAAATTTTCGATATTTCACCGCGTGTTAGAAAAAATTCCCAATATACCTGAATGATATTGTCGAAAATATACGTACGAATTTTTGTCGATGCGTCTATCCCACATCTATCCTCCTTCCATTCGTAACCCAATCGAAATCGTCGTCGTCGTCGTCATCGAGGCTTGAGAATATGCTCGTTCTCTCGAGTGGAGTTTCGATTTGAAAAGAAAGAAAAAAAAAAAAAAAGAAAAAGAATTTATATAGGAAAGGAAGGGAAAAAAAAACAGGAAATAAGAAAAAGGTTCGTTTCGCGTTACGTCTCTAATCGAGTGGGACCGATCGAAAGGAGACCCGTTGAAAAATCAATCTTCGAAAGGAGAGATATCCATTGGGATTTAAATCCTTGGTCCTTTGCGAGCCACTGCGCTGAGAGTTGCAAGAAGAAAAAGAAAAAATAAAAAGAAAAAGAAAAAGAAGAAGAAGAAGAAAAAACAACTAGAAAAATAAGAAGGGTAAGAAGAGAGAGAGAGAGAGAGAGAGAGAGAGACGTTCAGTTGTAGGCCCACTGGCCGGCCTGGCAGCGCACCGTAACGCGCATAAATTACGATGTAATTACAAGCTTGGCGATCACGATCGGCGGTCAAGACGACGGCAGACAGATCGGATCTCGGAGATCCTTAAGAAGGACAAAGACAGAGAGAGAGAGAGAGAGAGAGAGAGAGAGAGAATATATATATACACATAGAGATATCTATATATATCTATGTATATATATATATGTATATATATTATATGTATATAATCTATATATATATCTATGTAATATAATATATATAGATATATAGATATATAAATATATAAAAAAGAAAAAATATATATAAGATAATCCTATAAAAATATAAATATCAGTATATATACATATACATATATATATATATATATATATATATATATATATATATATATATCAGGAGACGAATGAAGACGAGAAAGGAAAGAGAAGACAAGGAAGCAAGCAAGCAAGCAAGCACAAGTAAGCAAGCGATGCAGGTAAATCTGAAACGAAGGAAGATAAAGATTAAGGAGTAGGTGGAAAGAAGTAAATAAGTGGGGAGAAAGATGCGAAGGAGGAGAGAAGTGGAGGTAGGAATAGAGAGAACTAAGGATAATAGGGCTAGAGGTGGTAGAAAAGGATAAGAAGTGAGGGAAAGGAAGATCGTACGTGTGTTTTGTTCACGAAGGAAAGGAACACTTTGACTGGGTGTACCATGCTAGTAAAGGAACGAAAGCTCGTAAACCTGGGCATTGCGCCAAGGGAGAGATAACCTTAACCAGCAGTGACTGGTCCCGGACTCGTCCTGGCATGTCCAAGCTCGTCCTGTTGGCTCCTCGACTTCTTGAACACGACTAGGTAACGCGGTAACCAGAATCATGCCGTAGAAATCAACGTCGGCCTGTTTCTCTCGGCGTACGGAGACACGATTCTTCAGAGATCTCTCTCTCTCTCTCTCTCTCTCTCTGTCTATCTTACTGCGGTCCCTTTAATGGCTGCTCCGTGACCATGGCTACTCTTGAGAGGAAAGAACGATCCGAAGGAGATTCCGAAGAGTCTGGTGGTTAACACGGGGGTGCCGATTACTCGATCCAAGTCACTCGACTATCGTGCTCGATGATCTCTTCTTAAGAAGGTTCAAGAAGGGAGAGGGAAGATGAACGATCGACTAGCTTACGACGAGTAGAAAAAGAGAGAGAGAGAGAGAGAGAGAGAGAGAGAGAGAGAGAGAGAGAGAGAGAGAGAGAGAGATGGAGATGGAGAACGAGTCCGACTAAAGTCAACGGAGCGGATCTCCGCAGTTGGAGTTGACTTCAGGTCCGTGCCGAATTCAACCACCCAGATCGACCGACCTGTCGTCTTTGCCGCTTAACCTGCTCTCTTTCTTTTTCTTCAAGTTTTTCTTATCGTCATTATTATTCTTTTTGTTTTTCATTTTTATTTCCTTTTTCTTTCCTTTTGTCCTCGTCTTTGTCACTCCGTCCTTTCTATTCAATTTTGTTATTATTATTATTATTATTATTATTATTATTATTATTATTGTTGTTGTTGTTGTTGTTGTTGTTGTTGTTGTTGTTACAGTTTCTTTTTTAATTTTAATTTTTTTTTTATTTTCCTTTTATCATTTTTTCCATCGCCTTCTCCGTTTTTCTGTTTCTTGTTTTCTTTTTTTTTCTTTTTTTTTTTTTTATTCTCCTCTTCGTCGGTCCGTCCTTTTGATTCGTTTTTGTTGCCGTTATTATTATTACGTTTTTTTTTTTTTAATTTGTATCTTCTTTTTTTTATGTTTGTTTCTCATCCCCTCTCCTCTTTTTATCTGTCTCTCTTTTTCTTTTCTTTCTTTTATCCTCGTCTTCGTCACTCTATCCTTCTTCGTCAGTTTTGTTATTAATTTTATTATTTGTTTTTTTTTTTCAATTTTTATCTTCTTTTTATTCTTTTCTTTCCTTCTTTTTTTCTTTCTTTCTCTTTGATTTCCAGATGCAACTAAACAGACTATCGATCCCAAGCAAAACATACTCATTTTGATATTCGAAACACGCTTTCGAACGGAGCTCTTTTCAAACGCGTTCGACATAAAATCGTGGAAAGAAAACATCGTATACGGTTGTATCGCAAACTCCTTCTAGTTTTCTTTGAGATTTTTTAAAGAAGCCCACTCTATCTATGATTCGTCGTTAAATCGATCGTTCGCCGAAGCGATACTGTCTCTTGAGAGAAAAGACGATACTCGAATGGTAAAATGGTTTCAAAGATAATATGAATTTTTCTTTTCTTTATACATTTTCTTGTCGTTCAAACGTTTGCGTCGATAATTACAAGTATTAAAGTACGCATCGAATGAAGGTATTATTGGACAATGGAATAATTCGATCGTTGCAAATCAGAGAGAAATGAATAAAGAGACTTTTAACGATCGATTATTTTTCATTGATATTAAATTAATTTAACTTGATCGTACGAAAGTCTAGTTTTAAATTATAAGTACATCGACGTTGTTAAACTTCTTCCTTTTCATTCCTTTTTCTTCTCTTTTTTCTTTATTTTATTTTATTATAATTCATAGATATAACGAAATAAAATCGGAGAAAAAAGAATAAATGAATAGTCAAATATTTTATTATTTATAATACATTTACGTTTTTCATTTTATTCTGATTATAATCTTATGGTTAATTCGTAAAAAATATTTAATATCGTCATAACGATACAATATAGTAATATTATACAATTTTTTTTCAGTAATAAATATAATAAAAAATGAAATATCATACAATCCTATTCAATATCCATTAATAACATTAATTTTACACGATTTATGTGTAAAAAGCTTTTAACGAATCACCAAATTAAGACTTGTTGACGATATCAATCAATTAACAATTTCATATTATTATAATCGTATCGTTAATTCGTGAAAAAGATTTAATATCATTATATCATACAATTTTTCCCACATTAACAACAATAAAAAAAACGAAATATCATAAAATCCTATTCAATATCCATTAATAACATTAATTTTACACGATTTATGTATAAAAAGCTTTTAACGAATCACCATTAAGACTTGTTGACAATATCAATCAATTAACAATTTCATATATCTTCGATGGATAAATGGAAGAATATTAACGGATAAATTTTTCCCAATCGATAGACACAATAATCTTATTCGTAGTTATTCTATTCATAAAAGTTGGACTCGTAGGAAGAGGAGGAGGAGGAGGAGGGGGAGGAGGAGGAGGTAGAAGAAACAGGACGATGACCTTAGAAACGCATTCCTGAATGGATGACGTGAAGTGGTCGTCGTCTTCTTCGTCGTCGTCGTCGTCGTCGTCGTCGTCGTCGTCGTCGTCGTCAACGAGTCGAAGGTTTCGCGAAGGAACGCACGATCGTTGTTGCTTGATACGTGTGTACTCGGTTTCGTTCGCGCTGGAGCACAGAAAATATGGAGAGAGAGAGAAAGAGAGAGAGAGAGAGAGAGAGTGAGTGAGAGAGGAGGGAGTGCACTGTGTGACTCACAGCACTCGGAGAGTAAAACGGAAGTCGATGAGTCTCTACGCATGATGCACTATAGTTATATACATATAGACACATACACACACATATGTATATGTATGTATATATAAATATATTTACTTTGCGGAAGAAGAACATTCGAAAGCATTTTTTTCTTTCCTTCTCTATCTTTTTCTCTCTTTCATTAAAAAAAAAAAAAAAGAAAGAAAGAAAATAATTGGTGAAATCGTAAAATGTAGGACAACGAAGGGTTGAAATAACCCTTTCTCTTTTTTCTCTATACATATATACATATATACATACATATATACGTACAAACACACACACACACACATACATGTATCCGTTCTAACCTATAATAAATTTGTAGATTACGTGCTTAGTAAAATTACCGTGGTCGCGTCCGAAGGGACTATAAGGACGGTTGGAATGAGTCTCTTTACCGACAGAAAAAAGAGGGGGGAAGTATGGGTCAGAGAATAGAAGGGAGAGATGGGGGTGAGGATGGGAGTTGGCTCTAGGATCCCTTTAATTGTTCAAATTCTCGGGATAAATGAAACGGAGAGAAGAGAGAGTACACGTTGCTACGTTGGAATGCAATTCGATCGTCGTGAAACTTTTGGAGATTTAATTATTTCGCGTTGTTACCGGTCATTCGGTTAAAACCGAGGGATGTTGAGGATGAGGACGAGGACGAGAGGTGGGATCTTTGCTAGGGTAAAAAGCAAGAAAAGAGAAAGCACTTAATAATAATAATAATAATAATAATAATAATAATAATAATAATAATAATAATAATAATAATAATAATAATAATAAAAAGAAGAAGAAGAAGTAGAAGCAAGAGAATAATGGGTCATACGAGTATTAGTAATAGTAGTAGAATATTAGTAGTAGTAATAGTAATGGTAGTAGTACTAGGTAATACAAAACACGTTGAGTCCGAGTTGAACGAGGCTGCCTACGCGTTTTGTCCCGTCCATGTAATTTCATTTCAACGGCTCGTTTGTCTTCTTGATAGTCGTCAGAGACTTATCAACGCGTTCCTCTTTTCTCTAAAGAAGCGTTCGAGATGGGCGACCGCGTGAAACGATTAAGCTTCGGACAAGGAGAGAGGGTTGGAGAGGGGGTGAGAAGGAAGGGAAATATTTTCTCTTCGCGGTCCTCTCGAATTGACTTTAATATCGTTAGTCAGATGGGACTATATGATAAGGGATGAAATTTTGAGATGTGAGACGATCGTCTAAGATAATAATACTGTTTTGTATATGGTCTTTTTTTTTTTTTATTGTTTTTTTTTCTTTCTTTTTTTTATCAATGTAATTAAATTCTTTGACAACACTCGTCTTGTACGAGTTCGAGGAATGAAGTATTTTTAATGATCGTATATTTAAGATCTTATATGTTATACGTTGATATTCAACCATTGATTATCAGATTTTAGTTTTCTTTTTTTTTAGTTTTCTTTTCTCTTTTTTATTTTCATTTTTTCTTTCGTAGTTTCTTCTTTCTTTCTTTCTTTTTTTACGTTTGCAGAAATCATACGGGCTCAAATGATAATTTTATGATTTGAGATGTTCGCGCGCATAATATCTTCTTTACTATTTTTTTTTCATTATATGTATTTATTGATACCTTCTTTTCTAAGTTCGAAATTATATTACATATAATCAAATTAAGTATTAATATATTATAACATCCCCTCCACTTTAAACACACACGTGCATATATATATATATATATTCGCAAAAAGTTAATAACAATATATTTTTATTAAGACATTTTATTTCTTCTTGGAAAATATATGAGCTTAGGACGGTCGTATCTTCTAAATATATCGTCGAATTTTCGGTTAGACAGGTAGGTAACCTCGACAAGGTCGTTTCACGATACCCTCACTGTTTGGTACAAAGCATAAGGAGAGAAAGAGAGATAGCTAGATAGACAGATAGATACACAGAAAGAGAGAGAGAGAGAGAGAGAGAGAGAGAGAGAGAGAGAGAGAGAGAGTGTACATAGTCTGAGAGGAACGAAGAGAGAAGACTTTTTCGGGTTCTCGTCGAGGAGCTTTGTCCGTGAGGGTGAAATATCGTGGGTCACACGGTAGTCAATGAGGTGTCGTGTGACCGCAGAAACGATCATGCCGGAGCATCGAGAAGAGAGGCGTCCGATAGGCCTATGGTTTATACACCCAGCACTGGTTTACACCGATATTGCCAAACCGATCGTGAAGCGTGATATTGCTGTGCGCTAAGTCGAACTGGTTGCCTGTAAAACTTTAGTCCTTGTCCAAACACGATCATAGGACGAGAAGAGTAACAGAAGAGAAAAGGAGAGAAGAGAAGAAGATAGAAAAGCGAAGAAAAATAGAAGAAGAAGAAAAAAAAGAAGAAGAAGGAAGGGAGGAATTTTTAAGCTCGAGTTTATAGAGAATTATCGAAATATCGTGATTGATCAGAAGAAGAGAAAGAGAGAGAGAGAGAGAGAGAGAGAGAGAGAGAGAGAGAGAGAGAGAGAGAGAGAGAGAAGATGACTTTAGCTTACGTTCTTGGTCGTTTCGTATCGTGGTAGTAGACTAACACGGTAAACGTGGACAATAATTGACCACGATAGTCAGCTTCCGTCGCGAAGTACATTGCTAAAGAGAAAGAGAGATAGAGAGAGAGATAGATAGATAGATAGAGAGAGAGAGAAAGAGAGAGAGAGAGAGAGAGAGAGAGGGGACACGCTCCAGTGGGCCAGACCAGACACACCTGGGGTCGCCGGAAAAACTCTCGGCGCGTAAAGGCTGACCGTAAAACCGTAGCGATCTATCCGGGAGACAAGGATCCTACTGCTCGGTGTCGGTGCTCGTGATCCGTAGGGACACACACGGAGAATCGTCCGTTACACGACGTTGTCTATTGAACGCGATTCGAAAGAGAAAGAGAAAGAGAGAAAGAGAAAGAGATAGTACTGAGAACGTTTCCGTTTAACCGGAATTTAATTTACCTTCGTCCATGCGACGATTCTACCTCCTACTATTTCCTCTTCTATCTTTTCATCTCTCTATCTCCCTCTTTCTCTTTCTTTCTCTCTCTCTCTCTCTCTCTCTCTCTCTTTCTCTCTTTCTGTCGACACTCTCGGGGGTAGAGTCTTTAAAACTTCATTAGAGCCTTCGTTCTAAAGCACTTTTACGAAATTACAGAGAAAATGAAGTTGCGCCATCGCGTTCCGGTAGATTCTAGTTAGGGGGTGAGAGGGTAGAAAAGAGGGTGGGAGGGAGGAAGGGAACAAGTCGAAAGCGCGTCTCCAACGAGTCAGTGTCGCTTTAATTGTTTCGTTCTCGTTGCTAGACGGCCCCAACGATGCGATGCTAGCATTCTTTCTCCGCTATCGTTCTACTACTCGCTTCGTAAAAGGAAAAAGATCTCTCTGGTCTATCTGTTCCTCTTTTTCCTCTTCCTTCTCCTTTTCATCCTTTTCCTTCTTCGTTCTATTCGTTCCTCATAGTTGTCGCCGGCGAACCGTTGGGAGACATAAAAGAATTCCGCGCGAGTAACATCGCGGAAAAGCGTCTTGACAAACGGAATATATTGGGTCGTTGGCTACGACTGTTTCGAAGGTCACCGAACATTTCCGGACCTCTCTCTCTCTCTCTCTCTCTCTCTCTTGGCGAGAAGTAAAATTGTTGCTTGCGGAATGAGAGAAACAGAAAGAGAGAGAAGAACACGTCGAGTTTCCTCGAACGAAATTACGAGCTCCGACTAACGGTACATACTTATATATAAACTTTCTTTCTCTCTCTCTCTCTCTCTCTCTCTCTCTCTCTCTCTCTCTCTCTCTCTCTCTCTTTCTCTCTCGTCCGTTCAGTCGTTTTTATTCATGCCATTGCTTCAAGCAGCTTCCGTGGTTCAACCTTGAATAGAGGGGCTCGCGTCGCGCGTTGAACATCGTTGAATCGCTAAGCGCTCGTTTTCGCTTCGCGCTTTACGTCCGTTCCTTAGCGCCCTCGTAAAAAACACGATTTTCCCCGTTTTCGAATCTACTCTCCCTCTTTCCTCCTTCTCTTCATACCACCTCCGTTCTCCCTAACGATACCATGCGGCTAAATTTTAACCTAGACGCCTGTCGCGACAGATGGGTCCGTATAGAAAACAAAAAAGATAATAATACAAAAAATAAAACAAGGTAAAATGAAAGGAAGTAAAAAAAAAAAAAAAAAGGGAAAACCGAAAGGAGAAAAAGGAAAAAAGGAAAACAAAATAGAACGCGAACCGAGGGAGGATTTGGAGGAGAAGGAGGGGTGGAAATCCGAGAGATAGGGGATGCTGCTTCAAGCCCCGCGAAATACGTACTACATACGCGTGATCAGCCAATGTAACGGACGTGCCTTATCGTTACTCTACACTCTCTCTCTCTCTCTCTCTCTCTCTCTCTCTCTCTCTTTCTCTCTCTCCCTCTCTTTCTCTTTGCGTTCAGAATTAAAATGTAGGTACCTAACAAAACGACCGAAGGGAGAAACCCTCTCGGTCCCTCTCGTTATTCGTGGTAACCATAGTACTGGTACTCTGGTCAAGCTCCAAACTTTCCTCCTCACTCTACCCGTTCTCTTTCTCTTTTTATCGCGGACCCTCCCCCTACCCCTAACCCTACTCCTACCCCTATACTCTCCGGTAAAACGTCTATAAAACTCGACGCTTTACAACACCGCGTATCGGCCATTTAAAAGGAGAGAAAGAGAGAGAAAGAGAATCATTCTCTTTCTCTCTTTCATACGTATATGTACACATGTACATACATACATACATACATACATACATACATACATACATATATATATATATATATATATATATATATATATATATATATTTATGTACGCGTAGGAAAAAGAGAGAATTGTGTCGTGAGTGACTGTATGGTGTGGGTAGAACGTTCGTTCGCTGCTTTGTGAGATAAATAAAACGGAACGGTAAAAGAGACCATACGAATGCAGGACTCGCAGTTTCCATCGAGTTTCCATTGAACCGAGCGACCAGCAGGCCTGGTTGCCTGGCTACCTGGCTGCCTGGCTGGCTGCTTGCCTACTACCGAACCACCACCAGTCACCCAACCAGCCGGTTCGGTCTCTCACCCTCTATCGCTTACTTCTGCTTTCTACGCACTCGACTGCACCCATACACATACATACGTACATACATACATACATAAATACATACATACATACGTACGTATATATATATATATATGTATGTATGTACATACATACATAGATAGATAGATAGATAGATAGATAGATAGATACATACGTATGTACGTATGTACGTACGTACCTGAACCGTTTTACATAACTACTATAGTACCTAGAGCAAAGGCACGAGCCAAAAGGGGATGAAGGATGAGGGATGAGAAGGAAGGAGGGAATCAGGGAAAAGACGAAAAGTGGGGGAAGAGGGTTAAGAAAAATCCCGCTCTTTATTCGATTCCATCTTCGTTTCACGTGTGCCCTACGGCTCCGTGAAAATCCGAAAAAGTACGTGCGAATCTTTCAACTGCTTTAACCTTTTTCATTCCCCCTTCTCCTTTCTTACTATATTTATTTCTTCTCCTCTTCTTTCTTCTTTTTTTTTTTTCGTCGTCTCCAATCGGAAATATAAGTATACCTTTTTTACTTGTTTATGTATATATATATATTTTTTTTTTTCGTGTATCTTTTATATCGTACGTATTATGTATTTACGTATTTTCATGATTATTTCGAACAGGTTTAGATTCTTAAAGCAATTTAGGAAACGTCGAAAGAGACTATTTGTCGGGAATTGTTTCTATATTTTGTAGGTCGGCAACCCCTCCTTGATTATGAATATCGCTTGTGTAGGGGACGTTGGATACCTACTTACGTTAAGGGACACGGAACGAAGGGTCAGGATTAAGGTCGAGATCTCCTATTTGCGTTTGGGTATTGTCGTAAATACGTGCTAGTAAATGTGTCTGAGAGAGACAAAGAGAGAGAGAGAGAGAGAGACGATCGAAGCGAAGCAATTTCGAATTAAAGCTCTTCGTTATCTTCCCGAAAACGATATAGACTCGTTGATAATTTGCGAGGGTTAACGGTACCTCTGTTTGCTTTAATATTCTTAGTTTTCGTTATATATATATATATATATATATATATATATTACATAATTATATAAATATATACGTGTGTGTGTGTATGTAAATTTGAACAAACCCTTTGTTTTTTTTTTGTTTTTTTTTTTTTTTTGAAAAAGATACAAGCTCGTTAAAGATATTACTTATAAAAAAAAAAAAAAAAAAAAAAAAACTAAAGTGACAATATCTTCCCATTTTTCAAATGCTGAAAAGAAGGAAATATCGTGAGATAGTTACAGACATGAAATACTGATAATACTAATAAAAGAATACACCTTTTATGCCAAAGCTTAAAAAAAGTTCCTATTTAAATTTCTATTTGCGATAAGGTCGCAAATGTAAATGTCGGATTTGTACACGGTATCTTCCATATGTTGACATCGAAAGCCAACATTTTATCCATTGATTTTCATTCGATTTTTTCTTTTTATTTTCTCTCTTTTTTTTTTTTTTTGCAAGAAATTCCAGTTGAAAAAATTGGATTTTCTTCGTCGTTCGACATTTTTTCGAAAACCGTCCACTTCTTTTTTGTCGTTGTATAACAAACGAAAGAAAAAAAAAGAATCCCATATTCGTGTAATCTAATTGTTTATGACGTCGCCCTACATTCTTTATTTTCGAGAAAAGAGAAAAAACAGAACTTATCGAGAAAAGAAATAATCGAAATTATAGATCTTTGTCGTTCGTACAAACAAAAGTCGATAAAAGAATTAAAAATAAAGCGTTAGGAACGCTTAAAAATATCGAGATCCTTACTTTATTTAACACTTTTGTCCATGAAAAAAAAAGAAAAAGATAAAGAAAAAAAAAAAAAAAAACAAAAGGAACGGACGACTATCCATTGTCAAGTTTTAACGACGTATTTAAAGTTACAAGTTAAAAGTACCTTTATTACAGATCTCTAATAATAGTTTCGTATAAAATGTTCAAGTATTCCGTATTAGTCGGATATTTCGTATATATATATATATATGTCGACTTTGTTTACTCTTATATACCGTGTTTTATTTATATCCATTTACTTTCATTCGTGGTTAACATTTTCATCGAAATTCGTTCGTTCTTTCGTTTATTTTCCATCCCCTTTTTCGAACGCGTATATTCTTACTTTTGCTAGAGTAGTAGTAAATATCTTATCGCATTGATACTCGCGATTGTTCGGCAAGAAACGAGCCGTTTAGATTCAAACGTTGTTCGAACGTAATCGTGACTTGGGCGAGGAATCGTTGGCAAAGAGAGTATCGCGCCTTATAAATATCATTTCTTTAGATCGATAGGAAGGTTGCGTTCGTTTCGAAAGAAGGAGGAGACTCGTTGTACGAGTAACAAGATGTAATGGTACGTAGAGAAAATAAAATAGATTATAAAAGATTCTAGTGGATTTTCTCGGAAGTGGAACTATTCAAGAGAATTTTTAAATAGAAACTTTGTTCTAAGTATTTTGTCCTTATTTTCTTTTTTTTGTTTTTTTCTTATTTTTTCTTTTTCGTACAGAAATCGAGGGCGTTTACGCGAACAGAAAAATTTCAAATATAAATTGTGATATAAATTAGGTCGTTAATGTAATCTTTATTTAAACTTTATATTAAAAAAAAAAAGGAAGAAATGAAGTGGATTGGTGAAGGATAACTAAGAAAAAAAAAAAAATTGAAAAGAAGAGAAAGAATAATCGAAGTATCTTTCTTATATCTTAAAACTCGAAAATCTCGTTTTAAGAAAAAAAAAGGAAAAAAAAGATATATATAGATAAATAAACAAACAAACAAACAAATAAATCGCTTATATCTATATAGAGTGATATAAAATACTTCATTATCTTGTATTGAAAAAAAAAAAAAAATTCGGAAAATCATTTCTCACTTTATTAACATGCCGTTTTATTTGTAATTTTATTTATTTAATTATTTCATATTATTCACTTAATTATCTAATATCATTAATTTCAATTATTTAATCTTTTTTACTTATTATAATTAATAAATACGTACGATTGACTACGCGATACGAAATTGTACGTATTGTTTCGAGATCTTGTCAGATATCTAAAAGAGAGAGGGGGTTGAAAATTGACGCAACATTTCTATCGACGAACTGAAGAGAGAAAGAGCGAGAAAAAGAGTTGGAGGTAGAAAGATAGAGATAAAGATAGAGATAGAGATAGAGATAGAGTAAGAGAAAGAGAGAGATAGAAATATTGAATATTTCTTCGTCCGTCAGTCGTAAAAGCGAGAGTCGCACGCGGGACTAGGTACTTCCGGTTCGCTTTCCCACGAACTTGACGCATCCCCGTGGTTATACGCTCTCATTGTAACGTTAACGTCGGCCGGTGCATTGATTTATGTCCCGTTTTAATTCTATCTCTCTTCTCCTCTCTTTCTCTCCCTCTCTTTTTCCCCTTCTCTTTCTATTTTCCTGTTTCATTTCACAAGGGATGGAGATAGGTGCCATCATCGGGTTTTATAAGGGTGTTACTATGGTGAACGAGGTCACTTGTTTATTTGTTCCTTTGATAAAACGAAAATGTGAGCGTAGAGCATCGAGCTGATTTATAGTCGTTCGCGAGCAAAACTTTAATGTATTTCGAGTTAGTAAGAAAGTTTAAAAGAGACAGAGAGAGAGAGAGAGAGAGAGAGAGAGAAACGATATAGCTCGTTCTTCTTCTTAGATCTCTGGAAGAAAATTAGAATCGTTCGAGTACTCTCTCTCTCTCTCTTTCTCTCTCTCTTTCTCTTTTATTCTCTCTGATCGTCTAGCTTGGCTACTCATTCGAAAATGTTGGCGCAGTCGAGCGCCTTTTAATTCGCACTGAAAGACGCTGCCGAGGTCGCGTCCGCCCGCGTTCGAGCAAAGTTCTCTGAACTCGCGAGGAGAGTATGGTAAAGAAAGAAAGATAGAAAGAAAGAGAGAGAGAGAGAGAGAGAGAGAGAGAGAGAGAGAGAGAGAAAGATTCTACGACGTAGTAACGCGACGAAGAGGATGACGATGACGACGACGACGACGACGACGAAGACGACGATGAGTGGAGAACGCAACAAGCCTGAAATACACCTCCGAGCATTAATTCACGTCTCCACGCTCCTTTTCCTCCTCCTCCTCCTCCTCCTTCACCTCCACCTCCTCCTCCTCCTTCTTCTCCTCCTCGTCTTTATCCTCATCCTTCTCGTTCTCTTCTTCGTCCTCTTTAGTCTTCATCCTCCTTCTCGTCCTTCTTCTTCTCCTTTTCCTCCTCTTTATCATCCTCCTTCCCGTTCTCTTCTTCCTTCCTCTTTACTCTTCATCCTCCTTCTCTTACTTTACCTCCACCTCCTTGACACTGGGCTCGGCTCCGCTCGGTTCAGCTCCGAGCGCGTTAACGGCCTCGGCGATACTAAGCGATAAGTCTAAGGAGATGGAAGGGCGCGAATTCACTACGAGCTGATTTGCCAAGCGACGTGTAAATTCAACGTTGAGAGAGGAGCAGAAGAGAACCGCGTTTTGTAGTGTTCAACACATACATAATCTCTCTCTCTCTCTCTCTCTCTCTCTCTCTTTCTATCTATCTATCTATCTATCTCTCTCTCTGTCTCTCTCTTTCTCTTTCTTCATTCGGGACATGGCAGGCACTGCTACGATCGTGCTCTGATGCTCGTAGAAACGACGAACGCAATGAGAATCTCGATGCTTCCTTTATACATACATACATACATATAACATACATATGTACCTATGAACGTACATACGTAAATACCTCCTCATCTTTCTTTTCAAAATTTTAGCGGCTCTTTCGTTCTTTCGTTCATTATTCTTATTTTTACTCTTATTCTTATTTCTTATACTTATATTTATATTTATACTTATACTTTTATATATATATATATATATATATATATATATATATATATATATATACATATATATACACACTTATACTTATTTTTCATTTTTTTTATTCTTATTCTTATACTTGTGTGTGTGTGCGTGTGTATATATATATATATATACACATACTTATTCTTCATTCTCTCTTATTCTTATTCTTATTCTTATTTTTCGTTCTTTTTGTTTTCTTCTGTTTCGTTTTGTTTTGTTTTCGTTTCTCTTTCGGCCTCGATTCTTTGCTTCGTTCGCGAAGAAAAGGGGAGAGACCGATGTTTTCGTCGTCTCTTCTCTTCTTCGTACGCCGCACTTATGCATTATCTGAATTATACATTATTACGCTCGCTCGCTCGCTCGCTCGTTCGTTCGTTCGTTCGTTCATTCGCTCGCGCGAGCCTTAACCCGTGATTCGAATAATTAAGTAGCGTCCTCGCATTGCACCTTACTCGTGTCGTCCGAGAATAAAGCGGCGCGCTATTTATTTCCTTCCACATCAACACCCCATCCTACCCCACCCTACCCTCACCCTATCCTCATCCTACCCCCACCCCGTCGTATTCGTACGCATATTTTTCTTATCTAATGAATACTTCATCGGACTTCGATTCGACAAAGTGTGTTCGTGTTTTTCAAACCATTTTTTTCTAACGTTTCAAAAAACGTTTCATAAATTCGAATACGTTGAAACGTTTTCAATCATTTTTCAAAGTTTTAATTTTTCCTTTTTTTTTTAGTTCGTTCCATTTTTCATCTTTTTGTTTCTTTTTTGTTTGGTTTGTAATCGAATAACAATAGTCGTAGATCTTTTTAATTAGGCACACGTAATTTTAATTCGAATTTGGATCCGAGATTCTCCTACAGGTTTCTATCTTCTTTTCTTTTCTTTTCTTTTTTTTTTTTTTTTTTTTTTTGAAAGATACTTGAAATTTAAGATTCTATAAGGAGATAAGCACATGGATATTATTTGTATCGTCTCTCGTTCGATCATTTTCTTATTTGCGTTAAAAATCGTTAGCTTTAGCTTTAGGTTTTTACGGTACGGTGGAAATTATTTATACGATTGCATTCGTTAAAATTCGTTTCGTCGATTATGACAAATTATAAAGATAAGTAAATCGTTTGGTTTTCTGTTTGAAATACTTATAAACAAGAATTTATCTGTCGTCATGGAAGTGTTAAACCTTCCTAAAAATTTCATTGTTATTCGTCGCCAAGATTCGTCAAGATTTGCCAAGATTTGATAATTTCAATTTCGTAATTTGATGAGTTACGTAAAATCACGAAAATAATCACGATAGAAAATATTTTCGATAAGAAAGATCAAATCGAATATAGATATCTTAAAGATAGATTATAGTTGTTTTAGATTGTTCTTTCGTTTAAACAACATTACAACAAAAAATTATACAGATCTTGTTTTTTTTTTTCATTTTTTATTTTTTTTTATTTTTAGAGCAAACTCCATTAATTTCTCTCTCTTTCTTCATTCTTCTTCATTATATTCATTAGATAGATATAACAATATTATTCCCCTCATAATTTTTGCTTAAATCAACTGTTCGAAATATACCAAAGCAATATCGAGGAAATAACAGCGAGTTTATTCGAGGTAAAAAATAATAAAATTATTCTACGGCTGTAGATATCTAGATACCTATAAGAACAACATGATGGTCAAGGCGTAAACGGTTAAAAAGAGGGAGGTTATAGCTAAGAGAAATAAGGATCGAGTAACATGGATGGTGTTACCCAAGAGACCGGTACACTCCATCTACTCTTGTGATTCAAGATATACTGAGAAGTAAAGAGAAAGAGAGAAAGAGAGAGACTGTGACGAGTGGATCGTTTTCTAACCGGTATATACGAGGTAAGGGTTGCTGTGGAAGAGCGAACGAAGAAAAATAGGGGTTGGTCCTGCTATCGACGAATTTTCCCCCTTTTCAGATCTCTCGTAGATCGCAAACGTAGGTACGTACGAACGTACGTACGAACGTACGAACGTACGAACGTACGAACGTACGAACGTACGAATGTACGTACGAACGAAGAAAAAGGATGGATATAAGCTTGGAAAGGAGCAAGTAAAAGGGTTCGACTTTCCCTATAGTAGTATGGTAGGTCGCCTCGAGCGAACCTTTCGACAGGGGTGTGTAGTCGAATGGGGATCCCTTGTTTTCCTTCGTCGATTATATGTTCCTGTCTTGTTTCTTTCTTTCTCTCTCTCTCTCTCTCTCTCTCTCTCTCTCTCTCTCTCTCTCTCTCTCTCTCTCTCTCTCTCTCTCTCTCTCTCTTTATCACTCTTATTCGCTTTCTCTTTCTCTTTTTCTCTTAATAAACTGAACGTATAACGAGATATAGGAATAACGAATAAAGTTTCATCTTATTCTCACGTTAAATGTATCGCTGATATTATTATATCTTTTTTTTGTTTGTTTGTTTCTTTTTTTTTTTTTTTTTTCTTTGCTCTTCTCTTTTTTTCTTTTCCTCTCTCGAAGGACGAGATCGATTTGAACGATCTTCTTTTCTATCTTATATATATATATATATATATATATATATATATATATATATAAATATAAATATATAAAATATATACATACATTCATATATATATTTAATAGGAGAGATGGTAATAATGAAGTGACTGTTTCACATTAGACGTTTCGTTGATATTATTATATCTTATTGTTTTTTTTTTTATTTCTTCTTTTTTTCTTTATTTCTTTATTTCATCAAAGTACGAGATCGATTTGAGCTATCTTCTTTTCTATCTCTCATATCATGTATATATAATACATATGTATATATGGATCGATTATTTTGAAAGTGGTGTGTCCATTTTTTTAAAAAATAAGATATCACATAATTCATGATTAATTTACTACAAACTTTTTATTTATAACTATGCTTTATTGAAACGATTTAAAAAAATTAATTTAAAAAATTGAAAAAATACCAATAGCTTTGTTCAATTTAAAATTGGCCAATAAAAGAAATTACGTAGCGATTGATTATGAAAGTGATGTATGTTCAATTTCCATAGACATAAGTGTCGAAGTCATTATGTCAAGTTTAACAATATTTAAATATAATTAACTTACGAAATAAAAAATACTATTCCTATTTTATTTCTTGTTAATATTTATTAACAAGAAATTATCATTAATTTATCAATAATTAAAGAAAGTTGGATCAATGCAAAACACATTTTAAATAACATACAATTCCTTATAATTAAAATCAAACAATTTTGCCAATCTTAATTAATTATAAAACCGATGTGAGTCCACTTGCAAGCGATAAATAAATATTACGCGAACCTAAATTCGCCTAAAGTCCAAATTTGTATAACCAAATAACATCTCGATAAATCGGTAGAAACATTAGCAAACACGAATAACTCTATATTTTTAAATCGATTAATACGTTGTTACTACTAATACGCTTAAATTTTTTGCAAAGAATTTAAAGAAAAAATGGACTTGCCAAATTTTTCCAAATAAACGATGCATATGTATAATATATATTTAACAAGATAGATAGAGGTATTAATGAGATGACAGATAAAACCAAACAAATTATGTATATAGATAATGTTTGAGTATTAGACGAAGCTTTTCTGTTAGGCAGTCAAGCAAAAGCCTACGTTGTTGTACATTACTGAATATGGAAGGTACATAGATAGGTAGGTAGCTAGATAGTTAGGTAGTTAGGTAGGTAGATAGGTAGGTAGGTAGATAGGTAGGAAGGAAGGAAGGAAGGAAGGAAGGAAGGAAGGAAGGAAGGAAAACGAGTAAGGGTCGAACTGGGATGCCTGGCAACGACGTCAGCGCGCGAAACCTCGAGGGTGTTTTGATTGCAATCCGGGAATTAATTAACGAGCATGAGCTCGGATCTCTAGTCGTCGAGAAATCCGACGTGACTGCTTTCGGTGGCACGAGCTTAACACAGAGCCGAGCGATTCCTAACGCGCGTGCGGTGGACTGGGATGGGTTCGGGGTTAGGTGGGGTAGGCTAGGTTGGAGTTCAGTTGGGTTGGGTTAGCTTGCCTTGCCTTGCCTTGGCTTAGCTTGGCTTGAAGGTGGGGTAGAATCGGGTGGGGTGGGATGTATCCGCGACTCGCGAGAACGCTTTACAGTCTTGGATAATTAATAACGCTTGGGTGTACCGAAAGAGGATAATAACGTATTCTCTCTCTCTCTCTCTCTCTCTCTCTCTCTCTCTCTCTTCTTTCTCTCCTGAGGGGGGAAGAGGATATATTGAAATTTCTATGAACGTTACAAGAATCATGGATGTTAACGAATAACGTTCGATTTTAATGTTAATTTAAAGTTATATTGAAAAATATTTGTTTACTTATATTTTCTCTCTCTCTCTCTCTCTCTCTCTCTCTCTCTCTCTCTCTCTTCTTTTTCTCGTTTATTTTTTGTCAAGAGAATACGTACTTTTGAAAGTTATAGTGAATGATTGCTTTGGAGAAGTATTCTAGGTTGTTTTTTATTTTCTTATTATTCTTCTTATTATTATTATTTTTTTTTCTTTCTTTTTCTTTAACATATGTAGAAATAACGATCTCGTTTATATCCTCGTATAAAGAGAAGATCCTCTGATAGATCCGTCTATGGATCCGTCTAGATCGAATAAATGCGGCAACTATAATCGAGTTGTGTGCCCGAGGTGCCCGATCTTTGATCGAACGTTTAGCCTATCCTATTCTCGGGCTGACCCATTTAGATAATTATAATCGGTAGGAAGACTCGCGGGATGGTTCAAAGGGAAGATCGATACCGTTGCTCACGAACGATCCGGTTCGTTTTGAAAATAAACTCGATCCTCTCTCGATCCATCAAATATACCGAGATCGATCGGTTCCTTTCTCTCTGGCGTTTTGCTAGCGAGTAAACAGATGGGCGCGTTCGAGACGTTGCTATTATACAAACGTGGTGAATACATATATTGTACATATGTGTACATGTATATTATATATATATATATATATATATATATATATACATATGTATATTTGTGGGTGTGTGTGTTAAAACTAGAACCGAACTATTCGAATTGATTTATTATTTTTAATTAATTTTTAATAGTTCTTTACGTTTATCTATGGGATTTTCAAATGTAACGATTCAATCTTTACAATGGATATTTTTTTTTGATAAATTCTGCAGAATTATTTTATATAATTTTGTTATATTACATATATATATATATACACATTTATATTATGTAATATTATATTTTATATATATATATATTATAATATAACAAAATTATATAAAATTATATATATACATAT
>NC_057700.1:4207101-4227101 GCF_014466175.1 Vespula pensylvanica | reverse complement strand
GATTGTTAGGGAGTAAGGGATATGGAGAAGTTGATCGTTTATATTCGGAGATTACAAACTTTCTTCTATATTTCGATTAACGATATATATGTATGTGTGTATGTATGTATGTATGTATGTATGTATGTATGTATGTATGTATGTATATAAATAATGTAGTTGTATAATATTGTAATTGTTCTCTCTTCTTTCTTTCGTTCTTTTCTTTCTTTTCTTTTGAATTATTCATTTAATTAATTAACGTCATTTGTTATTAATTAATTTTCAACTAATAAGTTCAACTTAAGCTGACTAATTTTTATTTTAAGTTTTAAGATTTTAATTTTGAATATTTATTTTAATTTTTATATTAAATTTTGGACTGATTATTTTTGAATTAATAACATGGAAAAATAAGTATCGTGAAAATTAATATTCGTTGATTATTAATTAACAGATACGTTGATAAGTTTCATGTTTATATGAAATATTTCATTAGATACGACGAAGAATGAAGAAAGTTGCGTCATATAGAGATGATTTTATATATAGATGTTGAATTTCTGTGAAGAAAATTTCTATATATGTATATATATATACGTATAAATTTAAATATACTATATATTAGTATATGTATCGGATACAATTACAGAGATACATTTATACATATACGTAGATATATTTTTCTATCTTTATATATATATGTGTATATATATATACATATAATACATACAGATATATATATACATACATAATATATATATATACACACACGCACACACACATAATTAAATAGAAAGGGGAAAGAGAAAAGTGAAAAAGAGAGGAAAAATAGGAAAAAAAGGGAAAAAAAAACAAATTAAAATATCCAAATAAGTCATAAAACGTATAATCGTAATGTATAAAAATACGTGTAAAAAATAAGAAATGGTAAATTCATATAGATATTCGCATCGAGGAGTGGTCGCGTGCTCGCCGGAAGTGGACGTCCGCGGACGGCGACGGTGACGGTGACGACGACAACGACGGCGACGACGACAACGATGACGACGTTTGGATTCTCGGAAGGTCCATTGACACCGTCCCATTTAGTTAGAAGGACGACCCAAACAATTTAGCGCTAATTAATGTTGCGACGGCTGGCTTTTGCCTCTCTTCACTATTACCCTGTACTCTCGATTAACGTCGTCTCATATTGAAACGTGCAACGTGTTTCGGATTCGTTTCGCGAGAAACTACTCTCTCTCTCTCTCTATTTTTCTCTTTCTTTTTCTATCTGTCTCTTTATTTTTTCCTTTCTCTCTCTCTCTCTCTCTCTTTAGTTTTCTCTTTCTTTCTCTCTTTCTCTTTCTTTCTCTCTCTCTCTCTCTCTCTCTATCTTTATTTCTCTCTTTCCCTTTCTTTCTCTCTCTTTCTCTTTTTATTCTTGTATTTCTCTTTCTGTCTCTCTCTATTTTCTCTTTTTTCTTCTTTTTTTCTCTCTCCTTTTTTTCCATTTCTCTTCTTTCCTCTTTTCTCTCGCTTCTTCAGGCCGAAATTAATTACGACGAAAGTTGCCACACCCCTTTTCCCGACGCGAATCATCCCTTTTCCAATCTAATTTGAAAAAATTAATACCCACCCTTCGTGCGTACATACATCGCGAATTAATAATTATAAACAAGGCCGGTTAAAAAGACGCGATAGCCGGTGTTAATCGTCCAAGTTGATATTTAAACAGAAATTAAAGCCACGATTAATGGTGAGTTAGTTAAGGCGATTAAACGAGTGAACGCGTTTAAATGTAATATCGATAATCGGTGAACAGTATGTTTGGCTTTATTAAACTTAACATGGTTGAGGTATGATCGTTTTTCAAAAAAAATGGCGAACTATTTTATTTATTAACCACTTCATTCTATATATATATATATATACACGTATAAATATATCCCTATAATATATCCATAAAATATATTCATATAAAAATGCTATTATTGTTAAGAGAATGAGATAAATGTGACTGAGTAGGGATAGGAGGGATAGAAGTAGGAAAGGGAGGGGATAGATAGGTAGGTTAGGGAATGTATGTGGTCTATTATTTTCAGTGACTCATCGATCTCTCTTATCGAGGTTTACATGCCGAGTGTTGCCGGCAACGCGTTTGCTTCTCTCTTCTCTAACATAAACATATACATATGTAGCTACATCTGTATGTATGTATGTTACATACGTACATACTTATATACGTACGTACTTACATACGTAGATACTTACGTACTTACACATATATATGTATACAACCTAAACGTATTTTCTCTCTCTCTCTCTCTCTCTCTCTCTCTCTCTTTCTCTATCTCTCTCTCTCGTATAAGGAGGGTCGTACAGAACGTAGAGAGTGGTATTATCGCTTTTTCGAGTAGATTTTCCACGGAACGGAGATAGTCAAGAGAGAGAAAAAAAGAAAAAGAGAGAGAGAGAGAGAGAGAGAGAGAGAGAGAGAGAGAGAGAGAGAGAGAGAACGTCATTGGACGAACGTTGCTCGTATTCTCGTCGTCATGGAGGTAGGTAGGTTCGCACGACCTTAACGTTTCAGTGTTTGCCCACAAATCGACAAGAACTGGTCGGTGCAGGTTTTTCTGGGTTCTGTAACGAAGGAACTGCAGTAGGTCGGTTGTATATGCCAGTAGGGATCGAGAGATGGTGAGAGACTCGAGCGGATGCCGTGAGTGACCTTGCCCTTCGAACGCAAGGCCAGAGTTCACGATCTCTTTCTCTTTCTTTCTTTCTTTCTTTCTTTCTCTCTCTCTTTCTCTTTCTCTTTCTCTTTCTCTCACATACACTTTTTTCTTTTCTTCTCTTCACTCTTCTTCTTTTTCTATCTCTTTCTTTCTTTTTTTCTTTCTTTCTTTCTCGCACTCTTATTGACGCGTCAGATGGATAGATATACTCTTTTACCGCTAACTCTCCCTCTTTGGAGACTTTCATAATTATCTTCCTTCTCTCTTTCTCTTTCTGGTAATTTCTTTCTTTTTTTCTTTCCATCTCTCTCTTTATATATATATATATATATATATATATATATATATATATATATATATATGTCTTTTTCATTCTCAAGTCCAACTCTCAACGGAGGAGTTTATTAGTACTTTCGATGGAAGCCGCTTTAGATTAGTTCGCGTTGAGATGGTTAATTCCACGTTGACACGTTGCAAATAGTCTCGGAGGTAAGATCTTATATATTCGTTGTATTTTGAAAAGGAATAGGAACGGGGAATGGATGATAGCTCTAGAATTTCCCTCATGCATTTTTAACAGTCAGCCCCGAGGAGATCCACCGAAAGAGAGACAGACAGAAACGGACAGAGACGGAAACAAAAAGAGAGAAGTTGAGAGAGAGAGAGAGAGAGAGAGAGAGAGTAAGTGACAAAGAACGAAATTATTTCTTGATAGAAATCCAAATATTGTCACGCGATTTTATGAAGGACCTTAAGGAAGAACTTAGTAATTAGTACGACGAGGAAGATAAGTTTGGTCCTTTGCTAACAAAGTAAAATGATGGTAGTGCATATTTAAGTGGATAATGAAAAGGTGATCGAGATGATAATGAAAGAGAGATGGAATAGAGAGAGAGAGAGAGAGAGAGAGAGAGAGAGAGGTATAGTGAAGAGAAAAAGAAAGATTAAGAAGAAAAATATAAAAAAGGAAAAAGAGAAAAAGAAAAAGAGAAAATAGGAAAAAAGAAGACGAACAAGAAGAAGAAGAAAATAAAACAAGAAAAACGAAAGAAGAAGAAGAAGAAGAAGTAGTAGTAGAGGAAGAAGAAAAAGTAAAAGAAGTAGCAGGAAGTGGAAGAATTAGAACTACTTTCTTTATCTCACAGACACTATCCTTTCCCTTTTTAAACAACTTCTTACAACTGTCAAGATAAGCCTTTTCTCCCATTTCCCTCTCTCCCACCCTCCCTCTCCAGCTATCGTTTACTCCACTTTTTAAGGTATAGAAAGGAAAGAGAAAATCGTATATATGCTCGTTAAAGTGTCAGCTACTCGGAACGGCACGTTCTCTTCCCATACTCTTTTAGCCGGCTTTCATCTCTTTCAGATCTGCCGTACGTTAAGTAAGAGAAGTCGAAAGAGTCAGAAAATAAGAAGGATGAGAAGGTGATGGTGATGGTGATGGTGATGGTAGATAGAGGTCGGCCAGAGGTGAAGTGAGAGGAGAGGAGAGAGGGATTTAGAGGTGTGGGAGTGTTGAGGAGAAAGAGGAGAAGGTCGTAAGTGAGAGGTGGTAGCAACAACGCGTAAGTACTTACGCGTAGAAGCTACGAAGGCAAAGGGCGATCGTCGCTTAAGAAGCTTCTCTCTCTCTCTCTCTCTCTCTCTTTCTCTCTTTTTCTCATATATACATATACACATATATCTACGTACATATATATGCAAAGAAAGAAAGAGAGAGAGAGAGAGAGAGAGAGAGAGAGAGAGATATTCTTTCACTCTCTTTCGTTCTACTACTACTATTACTCTCCCTTTTTCTCCTTCATCCCTTTCCCCCACTACAACGTATTATGTCTCACGAAAATTAGCTTCGTTAGAAAAGGTTGGTAGACCCTTTTACTCGCTCGTAGGAAACGAACGCGTCGACGCGAATTCGCTCGACTCGATTCGCCTCTCGTGTGGTTCCCGTTGCGACTTGCTACCACAAGCAAACGTTCGTTCGTTCGTTCGTTCGTTCGTCTGGAAAACGGTTTAATAGCCTTAGGAATGATAATTGGAGTGGTTTGTCAAAGGAAGGAAAAGTAAAGAAAAAGGAAAAAGAAAAGGAAAAGAAAGGAAAGGAAAGAAAACGAAAGGAAAGCTGTTCCGTTATTATATCCTACTATTTGTAGTTTCTTTTTTATTTTTCTTTTTTTCTTTTTATTCTCTTTATTTACTTGTTATTTTGTTTTTTTTTTTTTTACAGGAAGATTTGATAAAAGGGGAGGTAAGGAGAGTAGAAGAGAGAGGATAACGGAGACAGTCTTTTTTATTTCTTTTTCTTTTAATTTATTCTTTTTTCTTGTTTTTTTTTTCTCTTTTTCTTTTTCTTTTTAGAAAAATTAGATTTGATAAGAGGATAACGAGGAAGGGACAATAGGGGTGTTTTTTGTTATTTCTTTTTCTTTTAAATTATTTTTTTCGTTTCTTGTTTTTTATTTATTTTTTTTTTTTTAGTTCTCAGAAGAAGACTCGACAAGAGATCTAGTAAGGAAGAGAAAATGAGAGAGCAGGGCTACGGAGGTGGATTTTTGTTCTTTTTTTAATTTTCTTTCTTTTTTTTTTTTTTTAATAAGATTGATAGAGAGTTTAGAAAACTGAGAGAGGTAGGAGCAACGTGTATAGATTTTTATCTTATTTTAATTTTTTGAAGAAGATTCGATAAAAGGGATAGCAAGGTAGGAAGAGTAAAGGGAGAGAGAGAGAGAGAGAGAGAGAGAGAAAGAGACTATGCAGATAGTTTTATTATTTCTTTTCTACCTTTTTTTAATTTTTATTTATTCTTTCAGTCAATTCTCTATATTTTAATTTTTTATTTCAATTGTTTTTTATTTGATTTATTTTTCCATAATTTTTTTTAGCAAAAGATTCGATAATAAAGTATGGCGAGAAAGGGAGAGTTGAAGGGAGAGTTTTGATGGAGGGCAAAGGTAGTGAAAAAAATGTTTGCCCTTTAAAACGAGACAAAAAACGTCAAGGAGGTATTTTAAATAAAGAAAATTCTGTCTTCGGAGGAGAGAATCGTTTGAACTACTCGTTGAATTTATCGACTTCGCATGATGTATGGTCGTGTCGTGTCGTCACAGGTACGTACGATCTGTTTGCGCAAATGATCAGAGTAAACTCGTAAATACCGGGTGCACAACGGGCCAGTTAGCGTCTCCCGACGCTTATGCCAGACACCGACTGCACAGGATCGGCGTTAAACTCGTTTTCTATGGACGGAGAAAAGACACTCTCATTTCTTATCTCGCTTAAACGTTATCATTACACGAATGGTTCTGTATGAATTACGTTTGAATGTATAATTGTACATGTTTTTTCTCTTTTTTTTTTTTTTGTTTTTCATCTTCCTTTTTTCCTTTTCAAATTCGTAGGGAGAACGGACGGGGATCTTTGAATTAATTGTCCGTAAAAAAAGAAAAGAAAAAAAGATAAAAAGTAAAAAGAAATTACATGGCTCTCGTTGTTATTGGATTAATAAAAAGAGTTCTATCGTTCTTTTTTTTTTTTTTTTTTTTATCAAAATGGCTTCTTCTTCTTTTTCTTCTTCTTCACAGATACCTACACAATTTATTTCGTATTTCGTTCAGACAAAATAATTATATGATAAGTCACTTTGCAAAAATTCCGTCCGAGAAAACTTTAATAAATTGATATTATAATAAATAAGATTTATATATTTACACACACACATACACACACATACACACACAGAGAGACACAGAGAAAGCAAGATAAAATACATACGTGTAATTTTATTTAACTCAAAAGGATTATCGAAAAGACTCGTAGAATAATCGTATTTAGAGAGTTTGTTCGCGGATCTAATTGGATTCGTGTGCGATAATCCGCGTTGTCGTTTAATGGAGGAGGAGGAGGAGTAGAAGAATAGAAAGAGAAGGAAAAATAAAAGGTAAAGGATGACGAAAAGGAGGTGGAGGAGATGGAAGCAAAGGTGGTAAAGGAGTTAAAGGAAGAGAGAAGTCGGTTTTATCGGGCGCCAAGTAGTAAGTCGTTCTCTTAGCTCGCCGCTAAGCCGTCCCTGATCCTTGAAGCGTACGTGTGTTCCGGCGGTACGGTACCATGCGGTGTGGTGCGGTGTGGTGTGGTGCGCTGCGGTGTGTTTGGCCTCTGGCTTCTCGATGAAAACGGGCTAGGCTGACTTTGTCGTTGCTCTGGCCACCTCTACCGACTGAGGTCGTCGCGTTGTGGTAGTTAACAGGGACTCTCTCTCTCTCTCTTTCTCTTTCTCTTTCTGTTTCTTTCACTTACTCACACTTTTTCTCTCTTTCTCTCTTTCTCTCTCTCTCTCTCTCTCTTTCTCTCTATCTTTCTCTCTCTTTTTCTCTTTCTATCTCTGTCTCTCTGCCGTTTGTGCAAACAACGACAAGACGTTAACAGTGACTCAGTCGACTTCACTCTCTTTCAGTTCGCATCCGGCAAGCGAGCGTAAAACTAAGCTCGCGGAAAAACTCGATCATGCGATTACACCTTTCGATCGACTTTCCTTTTTGCTTTTGTTTTCTTCCTTTTTTCTTTTTTCCTTTTTCTTTTTTCTTTTTTCTTTTCTTTTTTGGACGCGGGGATTTATCTTCTATTGCTTTCTTTTTGTTATTGTAATTTTTTTGTTTTTCTTTTTTTTTCTTGTATTTTTAATCAAGTCGACTTTCACGACTGTAAAATGAGTACTTTTTGATAATTGGTTAACGCCATTTTTATTAATAATTCAGGAAGTTTTACGAATTGTTATTATATTATGGTGAGAGAAAATGTTATATCTAGCTGTACTTTTGCAATCATAATAATAGTAATAATAATAATAATAATAACAATAATGATGATGATGATGATGATGATGATGATGATGATGATGATGATGATGATGATGATGATGACAACGATGATGATGATGATTTTAATTTAATGATATCGATTTCTTATATTTTGAATAATTAATAATTATTTCTTATATATAAATAATTGTATATAAATTATTGAAGTTATATAAAAACATTAATATACAGTATATTAATATTATATTATAAATTATTAATCAATTATAAAACGAACATACTTAATCAATCTCTGTCAATCATTTTGACAAAAAAGAAAAAAAAACAAAAAAAGAAACAAAGTAAAAAAGAAAATAAAAACAAATATTCGTATTAATAATAACAACATTAAAGAAATTTCTTGAATAATTCAATAAATATATAGGGAAGAACATTAAACTCATATATCTATAAACTTTCCGATATTATTATTATTATTATTCGCATTATCATGAAAATTTGCATTTCTACGTTCGTATAGTTTAGCTACTGTTTTTCGCATTAAAAAAATCTGCACGACGGTCGATGATCTGGTGAGTCATAGGAAAGAAGAAAGAGAGAAAGAGAGAGAGAGAGAGAGAGAGAGAAAGAAAGAGAGAGAGAGAGAGAGAGAGAGAGAGAGAGAGAGAGAGAAAGAAAAAGAAAGAGAGAAAGAGAGATCTTCGAACGAAGTGTTTATTTACATGGTCGCTCTCTCACCGATTATCATGCGTTGAATATTCTTTCGTGCTCTTACTTTCGATCGTATTGTAATGGAGAGTAAGAACGACGACGAGGTCGTGCCTAATGAACGTATGCGTGAGCACTCATGCTTACCGACCATACTCTTGATTGATGAATCTTCACGAGTGTCGAGTCGTTAAAGGGAAAGAAAAAGAAAGAAAGAAAAATAAGAAGAGAGAATAAGAAAAAAAAAAATAGAAATCTAAGAAGCTTCTTCGTGATAATTCCTGAAATCGATGAATCATCGATCGAACGATCGATCGATCGATCGATCGTATATGACTCTTATAAAATTCTTTTCTATCATTTTCTATCTCGGACAGCTATGTCACGCGTAATTACGTATCCATTAACGTTCGAGTATCGATAATAATTCGATAGATCGCGAGATCGACACGAAAGTTTTGTCTAGTCACGTTAGATCAATATACATATGTTGTTCTATTGCGAACTAAAATCTCTTTTGTTCATTCGAATGATGCATTTTTCTTTCTATCTTTCTCTTTCTCTTTTTCTTTTTCTTTTTCTTTTTCTTTTTCTTTACTTACTTTGTCACGTTTAATAAACTTAACTAATCGATTTAATATTTCTTTTCTTTTTTTTCTTTTGTATCTTTTTATTTGTCATTTTTATACCAATAATTATAAAGTATCTCTTTCACTTTTTGCAATTACGCAATTATGTATGTCTCTTTCTCTCTATTTATTTTATTATTATTATCGAGCTTAAGAACGTAACAGATAATATTATTGGAGATTGATTTTTTGATTATGATTTGCTATTTTTAAGTATTTAGTTGGCACTCACGATAGATTAATATCTCCAATTGCGAAGTACCTTTTTTCACTCGTTTCAATTATGTATCCCTCCTTCTCTCTCTCTCTCTCTCTCTCTCTCTCTTTTTATTTACGTTGTTATGCTTAACGAACGTAGCAGATCGTATCGGAGAGATTGATTTTTTTTTATTATAATTTGCTACTTTTAAATATTTAGTTGGCACTCACGTTAGATTATAACGACCAATTGTAAAGTACTTTTTTCACTTATTTTAATTACGTCCCTCTCTCTCTGTCTTTTTACTTACCTTGTTATACTTAACGAACGTAGTAGATCGTATCGGAGAGATTGATTTTTTTTATTATAATTTATTATTTTTAAGTATTTACATAACACTCACGTTGATTTAACGCAATTAATTACAATGTTTGCGTTTATATGTCTCCCACATGATTTACTTTGTTAATCTTAAAGAACGTAATTTAACCATAATCATCATCGGAGATCGATTTATTATTATAACTCGTAATTTTGTTCTTTTTTTTTTTTTTTGTTGATATTTTCTTTTCGTCCTTTTTTTGTTTACTTCCTCTCATACACACGCTCTTTTATAACTTTTATTACTTGAAGTTTTCTTAGCATGAGATTTATCGTCCGTTAAGCCGTGTCGCGCATTAAAGTAGCAAGTTTTTCGACGCATAAGATTCGCATTACTCACGCCTTTTGTCGTGCTCGCGTATTTACGTTGAGTAATCCGGAGACGTTCCTGATTTTCTTGTTTAACCACCAACGCGCGATTGTCGTTCTCTCGCGAACAAAGCTTAGAAGGAGAGGACAACGACGACGGTCCGAAGATTAATCGCGTAACAAACTCCCTCACCCTGGTGTGCACGTTTTTCGCTTTAAAAATAAATTGCGCTCGTTAATACAGCGTAAGCGAAACGCGCTAAACTAACAGTAACGGTAGTAAACTTCTTCTACGGTCTTTCTTCTAAAACCAGTATACTCGGCTAATTTCGATCATGTTTTTGTAAGATTCAAACAAAGAAATTCTACATTGTTCTTTGTTACAACATTCTAAATGATAATTATACGTATGTATACGTATATATCTACGTGACAACAGTGTTAACAAGTTTTGAAAACTTTGAGGATGATCTTCTCGTTGGATTTATGATTCATTATTACGATGCAATTTATATGTATCAATCGTATATTATAATATATGATTGATGTATATAAATGCATCTAATTTTAAATCGATCACTCGTGTTGTATGTATGCATATATATATATATATTTATTTTTTTCTTTTTGTTAAATGTTAATTTGTTAGTTTAGATAATTAAAAGAATCTTAACAAAAATTCAATTTGCTAGTTATATATTATAAATAAAAATTAAACTTGAAAATTAAAAAGATTATAAATTTTGAATCAATAAATTTTGAGTTGAAGGATTAAGGATTTTGATAAAATAAAATTGACAATATCGATACAATGTATTATAATATAAAATCAATATATATATATATAATAATTATATATAAATTCAATAAAATAGTAACATATAATATAAAATGTGAGATATTTGTATTAACTTTTTTAAAAGATATTTTTATAAAATAAAATTTACAGTACCTACATACATACGTATACGTAAGACATCGTAATAGATTTTGAAAAAATTTTCAATTTGCTAGTTATATCATAAATTTCAAATCAACAAATTTTTATTTGAATATAAATGATGCTCAATTAAAGAATTTAGGATTTTAATAAAATCAAATTGACAACATCGATACAATATATTATAATACATAATATTATATACAATAATAATATACAATATAAAATGTGTAATATTTTTATCGTTAACCTTTTTAAAAGATATTTTCATAAATTAAAATTTATTATATCCATATATATACAGACACAGACATAGCGTAAGATGTATAACACGGTTTTATATTTCTTCTGAGACGAAAGAAACGAAAAGTAAAAGTGTAACGTTAAGAACCATGTAAACACACACACACATATATATTTTATAAATATATACAAGTGAGAGTAATTTGAATAACACGACGTGTAAAATCATAACACATACATACATATATATATATATATATATATATATATATATATATATATATATACACGTACATACATAGATGTTATTATTCGAGGTCATAGTCAAGAACGCGTTTCGTCCTCGTTAGAAGAAAAGAGACGCTAAGTTCTGGTCAATGTCTCCCTTCGTATTTCTTCACGCGAATTATTTGCACTTGGCTTGTGGTATCGCACAGAACTCGGCACGAGGTCGAGCCGACTTGTACGAGGTGATAATTTGTTTTACGCCTTCCTTTCTCTCTTTCTTCGTTAAATGCCGATTTTGCGAAGTTATTCGAGCTGTTACGATGTACATACCGATTTATTGTATCGAACAATATTTTGTTTATTTTTAAATTCATGGATAATTCATAGATTTATGAGTCTGACGAACGAATTTATTAAGAAATAGAATTTGTTTTTTTCTTTCGTAATTGTTCTGTCGAAACAATCAAAATTTTATATTATTTCATCAAGTTTTAATAAGAATATTTTTAATAATATATATCTATCGATTGTATCGAACAATATTTTGTTTATTTTTAAATTCATGGATAATCCATAGATCAAATCTAACAAATGAATTTATTAAGAAACAAAATTTGTTTTTCTTTCGCATTTGTATGTTAAATTTATTATTTAATCAATTAATTAACATTTATTATTTGATCAACTAATTAACATTTAATAATAGGTACGTTTAATACAAAATTTGTTTTTTGTCGGAAAATAAAAAAAGAAAAAGAAAGAGAAAATGTTCGGGAACAATTACGTTTTTTCTTCTTCTTCTTGTTTTCTTTTTTTTTTTTTTTTTTTTTTCTTACGATTAGATGAGAAATATAAAGAGTCTTTTAGCTGTCATCTTCGTTTATGATCCTCGATTAAAAATGAATCATAACACTACTTATTTTCTCGTTACTTGACTTCTCCGCCTTTGCACGCGATTTATAAAGAGAAAGAGAGAGAGAGAGAGAGAGAGAGAGAGATAGAGATAGAGAGATAGATAGATAGATAGAGAGAGAGAGAGAGAGAGAGAGAGAGAGAGAGAGAGAGAGAGAGAGAGAGAGAGAGAGAGAGAGAGAGAGAGTTACATTGACATCAAATAATAAAGATATGCATGTATTAGTCCATTATGTAATAATGTAATAACAAAAATATGAGTGACTTAAACAGAAAGAGATTGGTGATTGTTCTTTCAAATGAAACTATAAAAAAAATAAGATCACTTTGATAGTATTCTAAAGACAAGTTTGAAAAAGTGAGAAGATTACATATATACAAGTGTGTGCTTGTGTTCGTGTACATACATAAATATCAAGCTAAAGTCATCTATTATATGATACTCGATTAGGAGGGGCAAATGGCGGAAACGACAAAACTCAACCTCGAGATCGTAATTGTATAATGTAACGCGTTTCCGCGTGTCTGTCATTAGTCTCGTGCGAATAACACGTATGAATATATGTACATATATACGTACATAGATGAATATTATGTATGTACAACTAGAACGTGTCTTCCCTTCTCTACATGAGCGATACTTCGAATGGATTCAATTTGTATAACAAAGAGGCCCGGTGCAGGCTCTGACGGAATCGTCCTTGAATTTTAATCGACACGCATAGTCGTATCGAAAAATCTAGTTAAACCAACGATATGGAGATAGTCAGAAAATAAAAAATCGATCGTTCGTATTTTCAAAATATTTTTCAATAAAATTAGAAAGATATATATATATATATAAAAGTTATGTATATATAAATAAAAGTATATATATATAAAGATATGTATATAAAAAAGATATATATATATAATACAATATATATATAATAATATACTTAGTATTATATATATGTATATAATAATAAACCTAGTAAAATATATATATATATATATCTAATATATAACATATATAATATATACATAGAAGCTATATAAGAATTGTGTAAACATTATACGAATATATATATATATATATATATATATATATATATATATATAAATACGTGTCTTGCTAAAATCGGCTTATCATTATCGAGTGACGGCATTACGACACACTCCAATACGTTTAAGCGCCGATCACCTTTGGCGATTGTAAGCAACGTTTCACCCGCTTTCATTTAAAATGCATTATATGCTACCGAGTCGATGCATCTTCTCTTGGACAAGAAGAGCTCGTAAACAAGAACCCGAGAGTAATTATACCGTCAGCGTCGCTAACGTTGACGGCTCCTCTCGCATTATCCGCGGTCGTTGCCTTTAATCTATTCCTCTCTCTCTCTCTCTCTCTCTCTCTCTTTCTCTTACAAACACACGTATACAAATATCTCTTTGATACAAAATTCGTGAATAAAGAATTAAAAAGATTATTATCGATATTGAAAATTTAATTACGACGAGTTAGAATCGAATTATTAAAGTTTCCAGATTTTCTTTCGTCTTCTCTTAATTTCTCTTTAATCAAGTGTGAAAAGAGAGAGACAACGAGAGAAAGAGAAAGAAAGAGAGAAAGAGAGAGAAAGAGAGAGAGAGAGAGAAGTCTAAGTTTAATTAATGACTCGAAGACTCTTCGCTCGTTCGAGCGCGTTATGTACAGGATTATGACCAAGTGCTATAATTGCTTGGGCACGAGGGTGACTAATGGTCCTCGGGCGTGTGTACCTACCTACCTACCTACCTACCTACCTACCTACCTACCTACCTATCTACCTACCTATCTACCTGTAAGTATGCACGAGAAGCATACTATTAACTAAAGCAATTAATGTCTCAAGAAGTCGTTCGGGAGGGTGTTCGTACGACGCTCTAAATTTAGCAAAAACGAGCCTAACGAAATTAAGAAGTCGCACGTGCGTTAATACGGTGTAATAGATGATATTATTATACTGGGTTAAACGAAAAAAAAAAAAAAAAAAAAGAAAAAAGAAAAAGAAAAAAGAGGGTAAGAGAGAAGGGTTACGTTTGGAAAGGATAAGAAAAAGAAGAAGAAAAGAAGAAAGGGTAAATAGCTATTCGTAAAGGGTTATCCGATATGATAGTTATACGTTATCAAATTAGTTCATTATCATGATCCAAGAAGATCTTTCGGTTAATCACGTGTCAGAAATTTACGGGTAGATAAGCTTAGTAGTTTAGAACTCTCTTTTATTGAAGAAAAATATTATTCTGTCTTTCGAATCGGCATTATTTGAGTTTTAAGCTTTAAGGCTTACCAAGTATAAAGTACTTACGTACCATTCTATACATACACATACACTTATATATATATATATATACACATACACACATACATATACACATCTACATAGATAACTTGTAGTAGTAAAGTTTACGTGTTCGTATTAATTAAATGCGGTTATGAGAAGCTTCAGAGAAGGAATGGTTGGTAGTAGTAGTGGTCGGCATCGCGCTCACGTTTAATAGGAAAGTTTAGGGAACACCCTACCTCGTTCCGATTATAGCTAACGGTAGTGGGCGGTGGTGGTAGAAACAGAGGGTCGGTAGTTAACCGTGCATTAATCTGGAAAACAAATCTAACGTGGCCCGCGTGGCTGTTTGCTTAGGAGAGATTTCGGCCCCTTTCTCGTCGTCGCCATAGTCGTAGTCGTAGTCGTAGTCGTAGTCGTAGTCGTAGTCGTAGTCGTAGTCGTAGTATGTGCCAAAGGGTCGAACGAGAAACTTCCTATGCCCTTTCCTCTTATTTGTTCGTTCGTTCTATTCGTTCGTTCATTCTATTCGTTCGTTCTATTCGTTCGTTCATTCGTTCGTTCAGTTAGCCCTTTGCGAGATTCACTCCAAGAGCAAACGTATGCCTTCTGTTAAGGAGGGATCCTCTCTCGACGATTTCCTAACTCCGAATTGTGGAATAGTTAACGGTAAATTAGGAGAAACCCTTAGAGAGACACTATGGCTGTGTTAGAAACTCCACAACATTTCTATGTCCTATGTCTTTCGGAAAGTTCGAACGATCGTGTGAAGTTTATACGTATTATGATATTGTGATAACATTCTATCATGAATTTTATTCGTTCAATAAAATAATTATCAATGTAGAAAGTTAATTTTTATTATTATCGTTATCGTTTACGTTATAAGTTTGTTATGTATTTATGTATGTAGGTATGTATCTATTCAATTTTATGTAATATACAGAGTTAATATAGTTATTATATTTGGAAATATAATTATTATATATTTTGGCTATGAATATATCGAATTATACACGGGTTAAGAATATAATGATAAATTTAGTCATTAGGTTTCAAAATATAATTGGATAATGATATGATGACAAATATAGTCATTAGATTTTTAAATGTAATTGGATAAGAATATATCGAAGTATACACGAGATAAGAATATAATGACAAATTCGTTAGATAATGACAAAATGTAATTGAATAAGAATATATCACTATACATACTGGATAAGAATATAATTACAAATATAATCGTTAGATTTCAAAATGTCATTAAATAAGAATATATACACTGGATAAGAATATAATTACAAATATAGTCATTAGATTTCAAAATATACAGAGATAAGAATATATCAAAATATACACATATTAAAATATAAGAATATAATTTCAAGATCCTACATAAACCGAATATATTTGTGCAAGCAGACGGCAGGGTCACATAGTATAATATATAATGTCGCATACGTGATACATAAAAAATGAATAAAAATAAAAAGGGGTAGTTAACCGCATATGCCTACAAGAAGGGGATTCTCACTTGTATCGTAACATGTGGGACCATACCCTTAGGGATAGATTTAAATGAAAACATTAAACGTTCTACCTTTGACCTCATTTCCGAGTTCTTCTTTTTATTTGTATCTTCTTCCTTTTCCTTTCTTCTCCTTCATTCTTTCTCCTTCACATTTTTACGCGTTTTACCCTCTTATACTCTTCTCTCCTCTCTCCCTCCATCTGATTTATAACAAAACACACACAGAAAAAAAAAAAAAAGAAAAAGAAAACTTCTTACATATCCACAATATCAAGAGATAAATATCGTAGTGTACAATGATATACATTATTAACGAATTATAATCGAATTAACGACAAAAGAAAATATGAAAAAGAAGAACAAGAACAAGAAAGAAAAACAGGAAAAAAAAAGAAGACAAAGAAGAAGGCAAAGAGAAAGATTTGTTAGAGAAGAAGTGAGATGCTTAAGTGAGAGTGAGGTGTGATGAGATGAGATAGGACAGGATAGGATAGGATAGGATAGGATAGGATAGGATAGGATAGGATAGGATAAGATAGGGTGGGATGGATGATGCCTAGGTAGGTAAAACGTTCTCCAAGAGAAACTGCAAAGTAGAACTTGGGATGTTGCACCGCGAAGCAGATGGTAAGGACCGGCAGAGAGGTAGAAAAGTTAGTAGTGATAGTGATGGTGATGGTGGTGGTGATGGTGATGATGGTGGTGGTGGTGTTGGTAGTAGAAGTGGTGGTGGTGGTGGTGGTGGTGGTGGTGGGATCGGACGGTAGAGATGGTGGAATACGAGGACGAGAACGAAGACGAGGAGGAGTGAGGGTGGTGGCGGTCGAGTTGAGTTGCCGTTCTAAAGAGTGAGAGAGATCAAAGAAAGAGAGAAAGAGAGAGACGAGAGGCGATATACAACGTCGGCGGAGGTTAATGCCGCGATCCGGTTCAGGGGGCAGCCTCGGTGCCTGCCTGAAAACAAGGCCTGCTTGCTGCTTGCCTGTTTGCCTGCCTCCACGCTCACTCGCTCGCTTACTCGCTTACTCGCTCGCTTACTCGCTCGCTGGCTTACCTGCTCGGCTTGCCTGCAGGCCAACATTTCTCTGTATTTTAAAATCCTATCGGATAATATGCTCTCTCGGCATTCTCTCTCTCTCTCTCTCTCTCTCTTTTCTTTCTCTCTCTCTCTCTCTCTCTTTCTCTGCAATATTTTATTATTATCGATCGATATCAAGGTCGATTCTCTTTTCTTATAAATCTTTTTCCAATCTCGTTATAAATCTTTTCATCGTCCGTATATCCCACGCTCGTTCGATCGATGTTATTCTTTTTTTTTTTTCTTTGATTGAAAATATTTGACGAACTTAGAAATTGCTTTCTCTCTCTCTCTCTCTCTGTCTGTCTGTCTGTCTGTCTGTCTGTCTGTCTGTAATTCAACGTAAATCGTAAAGTTTAAAATCGTAGAATATACAAAAAAAAAAGATGGATAGAGATAGAAATAGAGATAGAGATAGTATTTGTGTGAAAGAGATAGACAGAGAGGGGGGAGAGGGAGGGAGGGAGATAGTCTAACCTTTAGCCTGCGGTAAACCATTCGGACGATTGAGAAAAACAGGAGATTGTTTTTTGCGGCTTCTGGTGTCCACCTTCCGGTCCGTTTCGCAGAAAAGCGATGGATCGATCGTTAGAGCGTTTTAAAGTCCGATCTAGCGGAAAATTACCAATCCTCTTGCCCTCTCCCCCACTCTTCTCTCTACTCCCACCCTACTTCTCCCTTCCTCTACCCCGATCTATAATACCACGGCCATCCGATTTCGCGATAACTCGAATTATCGTTTTTATTTGACGGCCCAAGTTTTTGCCATACTCGCGGATACAATCTCATGTTTATGGAAGGAGATATTGTCGTTCGAGAGTCAATGACGATCACTTGAATACCATTCTTGGCATTAACCGAAAGTACGACGAAAAGAGAGAAAGAGAGAGAGAGAGAGAGAGAGAGAGAGAGAGAGAGAGAAGGTGGTTAAAAAGATAAAGTACGAGGAAGAAAGATAAAAAGAAGTTGAAAGGAGTAAGATATAGAAGAGATTGGAAGAATAAAAAGATAGAAAGAAATCAAAGGACGAGAAGGAGGTAAATATATACAACAACAACAACAACAACAAAAAGAAAAAGAATATTGTTCTCTGAAAAAGTCGAAAACATATTCCGTACAAATTCGTAAGGATAATGTCGTGTCGTAAAGGTTTCTCGCGATCGATCGCGAGTTGGCCTCGCGTGAGGTTTCGAACGAGAAGCTCTCACCTCGATTCTTCGCGGTTTCCCGCCGTCAAGGTCTTTTAAAGACGGTCTCTCCTCTCAGACCGAGTTTATTACTCGAATACCGAGCTCCTTTATATCTTCTCGTTCGCCTTCTTCGGGAATATCTTTGCTTTTAATGAAAATGTATCTACGGTGGTGGTGAGCTCGGTCTTAATGACGAGGAACCGAGTTTTTGCGAAATAAAAAAATGAATAAAATAAAAAAAAAAAGAGAGAGAGAGATAGATTGGAATTCTACGAGTTAATTATTTTTTTTTCTTCCCTCTCCTACCCCTTCTATCCGTCTCTCTCTTTCTTATTTCGTGTTTCACACTCTCGACACGACTGTTCAATTAATAATACTTACTTTCTGGTACTTTGTTTATTTATTTAATCGTTAATTCTGCATCGATAAATTAATAATTAATGCTCGTCGGGTTTGAAATATCGCGACATTAACGTTTCTTCGATATATCGTTATCGCAATTTAATAATGAATTAATAAACGATAAATAAGGTGGGGGAAGCGTCGGAATATAGAGAAGATGATTCTACCGTTACACGAGACCGTTGAAAATCGCGTGTTACACTTTACCTCGTAATTAGACCGTAATATCTCTGATACTTTTTTCTTCTAATATGCAAATTACTCGTTTCTTATCGAAATTATACGAAATTAACAATAGAACTATTACATGTAATGATATAAATATATATTACGTTCACATAGAGTTCTTCGTTAAAGTAGAATCTTGTTTTGTAACTATAGTTAAATTTAATAGGTATATAAAAGATGATCATTCGTGATAATGTGTAAATTGTTATTTTCTTATAGAAGTTAGATGAAATTAACAATAGAACTATCACGAATGAGAATATCACACACTATACATATCCTATCGTGTTGTAATCCAGAGTTATTAATTAAATTGAAATTTTGTCGTATAATTATAGTCATATTTAGTTTATAACGTGTGTAATTTTTCGTAATATGCAAATTATTGCTTTCCTGTTGAAGCTATTTGAGATTAACAATAGAACTATTATAAGTAATGATATAAATATATGCTACGTTCACGTAGAGTTTTTAATTAAAATAGAATTTTGTCTTGTAAATATAATCAGATTGAATAGATATATAGCGAACGTAATTTGTCATAATGTGCAAATTATTACTTTCTTATCGAAGTTATACGAAATCAACAATAGAACTATTATCCTAGAGCTATTAATTCAAAGAGAATTTTTTTTGCGTGACTGTAGTTACATTTAATGGATAATATAGCATGCAGTAATATATCGTAATATTCTTTATAATTATTATATCTTTTTATCTGTTATATGAAATTAACAATAGAAATGTTACAAAAGGTATTATATACTATATAATTATATTACATCTACACATATCAAATTATAAATATATAAGTATAAATATAAAATTTTATTTCAATTAATAACACTATGTGAATATATATTATATATACACATATAACATATCTTTGTAACATACATATATAATATATCTTATGTATTATATCTATTTTACACACACACACACACACATATTTATATACATATCTTACGTGTTATCAAATGAAGTTCTTAATTAAAATAGAATTTTGTAGAACGACTGTACATCTTTACTAAATAAGAGGGTTGAAGAAGACCGAGATAAATCAATAAAGGTATAGAGAACGGAAGAAGATTCATTGAAGAGAGAAGAATGAAAAAGAAGAAAATTGACATAAGAAGAAGCTGCTCCGATATCCGGCGAATCGAGACGACCCTGAGTCAGATGTCTCGGGGTGGGGTG